>NW_022631034.1:7835559-7955931 GCF_010015895.1 Lontra canadensis
AAAAAAAAAAAAAGTCATGAAACTGGACCTCTATCTTATATCATACATAAAAATTACCTCAAAATGGATTAAAGTATAAAACCTAAGACCTGAAACTATAAAACTCCTAAAAGAAAACATAGGCCATACATTCCTTCACAATAGCCTTAGTGGTGATTTTGGTTTTGACACAAAAAGCAAAGGACACAAAAGCAAAAAATACATCAAGTAAAAATACAATGAACTAAGAAGCTTCTGAAGAGCAAAGCAAAAAAATGAGAAGGCAAGCTACTGAATGGAAGACAATATTTGCCAGTCATATATGTAATAAGGGGATAATATCCAAAATATATAAAGAACTCATACAACTCAATACCAAAATAAAATCCAATTAAAAAATGGGCAGTGAAACTGAATAGACATTTCCTAAAGACATCCAGATGGCCAACATGGTACATGAAGATATGCTCACTATCAATAATCATCAGGGAAATACAAATCAAAACCACAATGAGATATCACTTCACACCTGCTAGAATGGCCATAGTCCAAAGAACAGGAAATAACAAGGGTGTGAAGAAAAGGGAAGGCTTATGCACTGCTAATGGAAATGTAAATTGGTATAATCACTGTAGAAAACAGTATGGAGGTTCCTCCAAGAAGTAAAAATAAAACTACCACATGATCCAACAATTCTACTTCTCAGTATTTATCTCAAGACAAGGAAAACACTGACTCAAAAAAATTTATGTACCCTTCATATTCATTCCAGCATAATTTACAATAGCTAAGACATGTAAGCAGCCTCAGTATCTACTGACAGATAAATGGATAAAGAAAATGTGCCATATATATTTTTTACATATATATAGATATATATTACCAATCATTATGTTGTACAGATGAACTTATATGTTATATGTCAATTATGTCATCAAAATATTAAAAAGTCCAGAGCATTTTTACTTATTTATTTATTTTTTAAAGATTTTATTTATTTATTTGAAAGAGGGAGAATAGGACAGAGAGAGCACAAGAGAGGGAAGGGTGGAGGGAGAAGTAGACTCCCCGTTGAGCAGGGAGCCTAATGTGGGACTCAATCCTAGGACTTTAGGACAATGACCTGAACAGTCGCTTAACCAACTGAGCCACACAGGTGCCCCTAAAAGTCCAGAGCATTTTTAACTAGACTATTAATTTAAGAAGTAAAATATACCAAATCACACAGTGTTTATATATTTCTAACTCAAAATTTTGTTTAAACTTAAAATTTTTAAAGTAATTCTCCACATCAAATGTTGGGCTCAAACTCATAACCCAAAGATCAAGAGTCACTTGCTCTACCTACTGAGCCAGCCAGGCACGCACCCCTTAAATTTTAAATTTTGTATTTAGATATATTCTATTTTTAATTTTTTTTATATTTTATATAAAATTGGGAGATATATTGGGATAGACAGCATAAGTGTTTTTGAATATCAATTTCATTTATATGCAAAAATCTAAAATGTCTATTGCTTACCTGATTTCCATGGAGATCAAGTTTGACTAATTTTATACAACTTTGAAGTGGACGAATATCTGTAATAAAATTGTTTGAGAAGATGCATACTCTGAGAGAGATATAGGATTGCAAATCTTCCATGGATTTTAAATGCAGGCCACTGAACTTCACAAAAACAAAATCTTTTTGATCTTCTATCATGTTCTCATTATAGTGACTCCATTCTTCATGACTGGTTAGCTCTTCTGTTATTGTTCCATGAAACATCTAGGAAACAAAAGAGTTGAAGGTAGGAAATGGAACGGAATTTTAAGGGGTTTGGGCTGTTTTTTAAAGGCATTGCTCAAAGATCATATACACAAAGTGAAACTTCTTGTTTTAATATTTCGTTCAAAACTTCCCAACCTTGGAGAGTCAGAATTGCTTTGATAGGATATGTAACGAGTGTGCTGCTAGGGAACCAGTGCCCATATATACATGGCTCCTGTGTTTACTCTTGTACTGGGAGTTCACACCTTGACTTTGCCTCACTTCTACTACCCTCCCTGCATTTCAGGGTTTTTTAAGAGTATCTCCATGGATGCAATCTCCCTTCTCTTATTTTAACAATACATTCTAATAGCTTTTAGCTGCACATGCTGGGAATTTCCAATCCAGTTAAATGTTTTTTTTTTTTTTAATTTTAAAAAAATTTTTTTAGTCCCCTAATATTTTTCTGTGGAACAGAAAAAAGTAACGGTTAATAGTTCTTAACTCAGTATATTTTTATTGTGAAAAAGTACTATTGAAACTTAGGTAAAGGAAGGAGAAAGCCAAAACAGAGCGTACTACACAGGTGTGAGTGCGTTAGGGATAGAGGGACAGAGTGGAGTGAACACCCTTCAAGACAAAAGAACCCTCTTCCCCTGTTTCCTCCTTGCGGAAGGAAGACTGACCAGAGTAGACCTTACTTTCTTAGGTCTTCTGGATACCAGCTGTTTCCAATATCAACCTCCAAGATGATATCAGGGAAGTCCAATGCTATGGAATATGACTTTATGCTCTTAGAGATTTAGAAAGTAAAACAGAAATTAGGTACATTGTTGAGGTTTATAATCCTCAAACTTTGTATTTTATATATGTTTAACCGATAGGGAATGAGCATCTGGGGAAATAAATTTAGGCTCAATATTTATCTTTTACTGTTTTATTACTGCTTCTCCTGTGCTTTAGTTTGAAAATTTGGGCTTTTGGACCTGATTTCCTTGTAACCTCAATTTATAAAGCTGCGAGGAAGAGCATATTTGTTCTCATTTCAGTCTTCTGTTAACAGGAATCAGGCAAAAGTAAATTATGTTAGATTTTTCAAATGGGCTCTTTTCTACTCTGTAGGTATTTTTTCGACTTCCAAAAATAAATCTGGAAACAAACAAAAAAGTTTCCAATAGCTAGTGAGAATACAATGGGTAAAAAAGTAAAAAAAAAAAAAAAAAAAAAAAAAGAAAGAAAAAGAAAAAGAAAAAAGAAAATATCTAATTTGTAAGTGAAATCTAAACTTAAAAAAAAAGCAGAATCAGACCTGTATATCAGAGAATAAACTGATAGGTGTCAAATAAGAGGGGCTGGGCAAAGTGGGTGAAGGGGAGAGAGAGATACAGGCCTCCAATTATGGAATGAGTAAGTCATAGGAATAGAAGATACAACATAAGGAATACAGACAATGGTATTGTAATAGTGATGTAAGGGGACAGATGGTAGCTACATATGTGGTGAACATAGCATAATGTATAAAATTGTTAAATCACTAAGTGGTATACCTGAAACTAAATCAACTATACTCAAATAAAAAAAAAATTAAAACAAAATTAATTCCCATAAAACCTTGTAATTGAAAGCATTTTAAAATTATGAAATTTATATAACTACAAGTCAAAAATGTTATCATTGCCCTTGCCAATTAACTAATCAGTAAAAGGAAAAAAAAATTTCCTTTTTTCTAGGATACTTAGAGAACATGGAATTTGGTAAAAACAGCTAAGAAGTAAAACATTGAGGCAAGAAAACTAAAAGAAAATGATACCTTATTATGCCTTGTATAATAATTCTGGTTAAAATATTCTGCTAAATAAAGAAATGCATTAAATGATAAGCTTCCAAGTCAAGATAGTGCTAACATTTGTATAAGAGGCTAAAAAATGTAGCTAAATGAAATTAAGTCTCAATACAAGGTTTCAACTGTTACAAAATTCTTAAAGAGACAATTTGCAATCACATTATTTATTTCTTTTTTTTTTTTAATTTTATTTATTTATTTGACAGAGATCACAAGTAGGCAGAGAGAGAGGAGGAAGCAGGCTCCCCGCGGAGCAGAGAGCCCGATGCGGGGCTCGATTCCAGGACTCTGGGATCACGACCTGAGCCGAAGGCAGAGGCTTTAACCCACTGAGCCACCCAGGCGCCCCAGCAATCACATTATTTATTTCTATGTTCAATTCAGCTAAGCAATTAAGATCTGGAATCCTAACAGTATTAAAATTTGACTAATTTAAATTTATGTAAGATTTCTAGATCAAAAGTTCTTTAATGTAATTTTACATAGTATTTCTCATGTATTTGAAATTTCCTTTACTGTAGGTAATTTTAGCTTTCACAAAACACAGTCACCCAGTGATAGTTTAGAAGAGAGTATTTGAACTCAAGTGGCCTATCTGAGAGCATTTAGTAAGATTAACTATCTTCCCTGTTGGAAGAATCTCCACTATGTGGAAATAAACTAGGGTAGCAAAATCCAAATGAAAATAAATGTGGAAATCCAGCTAAACCCTCACACTCTTTCAAGAGATTAGCTATTTTTTATATCCTAGCTAAAGCCTGGGAACTGTAATCCTCAAACTCTTAAGTACCATTTAAGGAATTAAACAGAAAGCAGATTCCTAGGCCCCATATCATATCTGCATTATCAGAGTCTCTGGGCTGAGGGCCAAAGAATATGTAATTTAGCATGTACCTGGGTAAGTCATGGACACCTTGTGAAAGACCAGCCTAAACTACAAGTAAAATGGTCTTCCAAATATAAAGACCCTGATAGAAAATAAACAGACGTGAATGAATCTTTACAAACTTACCAAGCTCTATAGGTCTTCAAATGAAAGGCAATATACAAGAGGTATCCCATTATTTGGACTCCATATTTCGAAAAGACCTTAAGTCTTTCCTCAAGCTCTCCTTTCAAAAAACCTATTTTTTTTTTCCATTTTGGCCTAATATAGGCAAACTCTGGTTTATCACAGGGGTTTATGAGAGACCACATCCTGGGCATAAATCAGAATGTTTCAAGACGATGGGGTGCTCAAAAGTTTCAGCTATAGAATACAATTTTTGAGTCAATAGTAATTTTGTAAGAAATCTGCAAAGCGGAGTCATATCCAAACTATTCTTTTCCTTTCTTTTTTAGCCAAGTGATTTTTTAAAATTATTAATAGGCTTTATTTTTTAGAGCTGTTTAAGTTTACAGAAAAATTGAAAGTGCGCAGAGATGCCATATACATCCTTATTGTCAGTTCCCCCATTAACATCTTGTATTAGTGTTGTATATTTATTACAATTCATGATCCAATCTTAATGCATTATTATTAACTAATTATTATTAACTAATGCATTATTATTAACTGAAGTTAAAGTGTTTAAATCATAGCTCATAGCAAAATCTCTCGACAAACAAAACATATCAACATAGAACAGCATGATTTTACATCTTTTGTCAGTGCACTGATAAACTTGTGTGTGTGGATGTGTGTGTGTATAGACAGTGACACATTGATAGATAAACTATTACTTCAAGCATTCATTGTTCACACAAATTATTCCATCTCTAATAGTTTATTTTGGTTTTTCTTCATTTCTTTGTAGAAGATATAATATTTTTAGCATTTATTTTCAGATTCTAAACAGTGTTACTAAGTATAATTATTGTTTATAAACTTATAACAAGCAATGAAAGATTTTTATTTTAAAATTTTCTCAATTAATGTGATTCATATGTCATTTGAACATGATGTCAATAATCTACCACTGTTATTATTCAAAAGTAAAATTTTTTTCTATTTCCTTTATTGATCTCAGACATACTAGGTAATCTGACTAAATGAAAGGTTCTGCAATTACTTAAGCACTCTAACTTTAGCCATTAATTGATCAACTTTGTTACTTACTCCATGAAATTCAAGGACACTGTTTTGAAGTTAATGGATACTGATATATAAGATAACAATGACCCCTTCCTCAAAATGCCTAAATATGTTCAAAATAATTTTTTAATAATACCTAATGAGTGAGTTAGTGTGATTAGTATTATTGCCTCACTTGAAAACTTTTTCTTGCATATAAGACATATAGTCTGAGAAAGAAGAGAATTATTAGGTCACACAAATCCAAATTTGAGATAATTGTCATGATAGTACTTAACTGAATATCTTTTTATTCATTTTGGACAACTACTTCCTAGTTTGAGTTAAAAAGATGCCAATTATAGACATATTTTTAAAAAAACCTTCTGTAACATTAAATATCAAAATGATTAGGAAACTAAAATTTCAAAATTTTTTAAAAAATCTAGTTTGCCTAATTATTTTATGTTTAATGTAAACTCTGTGAAAACAATAAAATTAACTATGTGGTGAAGTAAAATAGAATTGTTGAAATATTAACTTTTTAATTCAATAATCAGAATTCTGAACAGTTAACAATAATGGATTCCTAGTTAATGAAATATGTTGAATTTTGCTATGCTTAACTCTGATATTTAAGGATGTCATATTTACTTCTCTCCTGGTGTAACCCTCTTCAGCAAATCATTGTCTAATTAACTCTTAGTAATTTACATTCCTGAGCCATGCCTACATCTCCAATTTCGAAATTATATGTTTATATGTTATACAATCTAACTGTTGTCTTTCCAATCAAATTACATACACCCTGAGGTCAGGGCACTTTTTTTGTAGTTTTCATAGTTTGGACCTAGAACTGAATCATGTTTCAATAAATATGGCTATTTTTTACTTTCCTCAGAGATACAGTAAATTTAGAAGCAGAAAAAATTAATACTTCTATTCCTGAATAATCAATGGTTCAAAGAAGAAATAAAAGTGAAATTTAAAAAAAAAACTGGAAACAATTGAAAATAGAAACACAACATACCACCACGTACAGAATGCAGCAAAAGAAATTCTAACCAGGAATTTCATGGTGATAAATGCATACATTAAAAAAAATCTTGAAAAAGCTAACTTCTTACCTCTAGGAACTAGAGGAAAAACAACAAACTATACCCAATTTAGCAGAAGGAAGGAAATTTAAAAAAGATCAGAGCAGAAATAAATGAAATAAAGAAAACAACAACAAAACTAAGGGTTGGGTTTTGAAAGAATAAAACAAAATTGCCCACCATTAGCTAGACTTAACAACAATAACCACCAAAAAAACCTGAGAGGACCCAAATAAATAAAGTCAGTCATAAAAGAGAAGACATTGTAACTGATATCAAATAAATACAAAGAATCATGAGAATACTATGAAAATTACACACCAACAAATTAAACAACCTAGGATAAATTCCTAGAAATATACAGTCTACTTACTCAGGAAGAAAAAGAACATCTGAACAGACTAATTACTAGTATGGAGATTGATCAAAAATTAAAAACCTCTCGCCAGAGAAAAGTTCTGCCACAGAGAGCTTAATTGGCAAATTCTATCAAACATTTAAAGAAGAATGAATGCCAGTCCTTCTCAAACTTTTCCAAAATGTTGAACAGGAGAAAAGACTTCCAAACTTATTTTACAAGGCCATCATTACCCTGATATCAAAGCCAGATAAGAATACTAAAGAAAAGAAAAATAACAGCCAATATCCCTAATGAATATTTGTGCAAAAATTCTGAACGAAATTCTAGCAAATCAAATTCAACAGCATTTTTAAAAAATCATACACCAGGGGCACCTGGGTGGCTCAGTGGTTAAAGCCTCTGCCTTCGGCTCAGGTCATGATCTCAGGGACCTGGGATCGAGACTCCCATGGGGCTCTCTGCTCAGCAGGGACCTTGCCTCCTCCTCCTCTCTCTCTCTGCCTGCCTCTCTGCCTGCTTGTGATCTGTCTGTCAAATAAATAAAAATCTTAAAAAAAAAAAAAATCATACACCATGATCAAGTAGGATTTATCCCTGGGAGGCAAGAATGGTTCAACAACACAACTCAATCAGTACAATGTACTTATAAAATGATACAAAAGACAAAAATCATATGATCATCTCAATAGATGCAGAAAAAGCATTTGATAAATCAAATCCTTACATAATGAAAAGTCTAAACAAAGAGGGTATAAAAGGATTACAATTCAACATAACAAAGGCCATCTATGGTAAGTCAACAGCTAACATCATATTCAATGCTGAAAGGTTGAAAGCTTTTCTTCTAAGATCAGGAAAAAAGCAAAGGTACCCACTTTTGCCACCCCAATTCAACATAATACTAGAAATCTGAGCTAGAGTGATCAGCTAAGAAAAAGAAAAAAAGGAATCCAAATCAGAAAGGAAGAAGTAAATTTTCTGTTTGCAGATAACATGATATTATTTATAGAATATCCTCAAGACTTCATGAAAATGGTTTAAAAAATTCAATAAAGAGGAGGGCACAAAATAAACATACAAAAGTCAGTTTCATTTTATATATACTAACAATGAGGTATCTGAAAAGGAAATGAAGGAACCAATCCTCTTATAATAGCATCAAAAAGAATAAAGTACTTAGGAATAAATATAACCAAGGAGGTAAAAGATATATAACTGAAATCTCTAAGACATTAATGAAAGAAATTAAAGACACAAACAAATGGAAAGATCCTGCGTTCAGAAACAATTAATACTCTTACAATGTCCATTCTATCCTAAGCTATCTACAGATTCAATACAATTCTTTTTAAAATTCAAATGGTATTTTTCAAAGATATAGGAAAAAAATAATCCTAAAATAATAAGGGACAATAACAACAACCCAAGAAACTCAACTAGGCAAAAAAAAAAAAAAAAAAAAAAGTTGAAAAAGAAAATGAAGCTGGAAGGCTCACACTTCCTGACTTTAAAACATATTACAAATCCAGAGTAATCAAAACACTATGGTACTGGCATAAAAACAGGTACACAGACCAATTTAAAAGGATAGAGAGCCCAGAGATAAACTTACCCATATATGGTCAACTAATATTTGACAAGGGAACAAAGAATACCTAATGGGGAAAGGACAAAATCCTCAATAAATGGTGTTGAGAAAATTGGATATTCATTAGAAAAAGAATTAAATCTGACCGCTTATACCATTTATAAAAATAATCTCAAAATTAACTCAAAAATTAAATCAAAAGACTTAAAGACTGGGAACTATAAAACTCCTAGAAGAAAACATAGGGAAAAAGTTCCTTGATATTGGTCTTGGCAATGATTGTTGGATATGACGCCAAAAACAAAGTCAATAAAAGCAAAAATCAACAAGTAGGGCTACATCACACTGAGAAGCTTCTGCACAGGAAAAAAAAAACAATAAACAGAATGAAAAGGCAAATTATGGAATGGGAGAAAATATTTGCAATTAATCTAATAAGGGGTAAATATCCAAATATAAAAGAAACTCATACAAATCAGTAGCAACCATCATCATCATCACCATCATCATCTAATTATAAAATAGGCAGAGGACTTGAACAGAATTTTTTTTTTCCAAAAAAGACATATAAATGGCCAAGAAGCCATTTATTAAGAAGATGATCAACACCACTAATCATCAAAGCAAATGAAACCATAATGAGATACTACCTCATAACTGTTCAATTTCTATATTCAAAAAGATAAGAAATAACACTGGGGAAGATGTGGAGAAGAGATAACAAACATTTGTGCACTGTTGGTAAGAATGTGAATTGATACAGCCACCACAGAAAATAGTATGGAGATTCCTCAAAAAATTAAAAATGGGACTACCACATGATCTAGCAATTCCACTTCTGGGTTTGTATCCAAAGGAAATGAAATAATTATCATGCAGAGATATCTGCACCTCCCATATTCATTACAGCATTATTTACAACAGCCAAGGCACGGAAACAACCTAAGTGCCCCTTGACAGATGAACAGTTAAAAAAATGTAATAAATGTAATACTTAGAGATATATTTTACACAGTACCTACATATATGCATAATGGAATATTATTCAGCCATGAGAAAAAGGAAATCCTACCTACAATATAGATGGATTTTTAAGGTTTTATATTAAGTGAAATAAATCAGAGAAAGACAAATGCTGTACAGAATAAACTATTGGTTGCCAGAGGTGGCCAAAACGGGGTGCAGGAAATGGTTATAGTCTTCCAGATATAAGATAAACAAGTTCTAGAGATATAACATACAACATGGTAACTATAGTTAGCAATACTATATTGTATATTTTGTACTTGAAAGTTGCTAAGAGAGTAATACATCCTAAATAATCTCATAACAAAATAAATAAATAGATAGTAATTATATGAGGTGACAGATGTGTTAACTAAGTTTATTGTGATTATCATTTTGCAATATACATGTATATCAATTCATCATACTATACACATTAAACTTAAACGTTATGTTGATTACCTCTCAATAAATCTGGAGAAAAGACTTCTAAGTACCAATTGCAAAGTATCTGTCATTTAGATTGAGATCTATTCTTAATTCCTTAAAATCTTTCTCTTTGAATTCTCTACCACCAATATCCAAATTCCTAGAAAAAGAATGTATATTTTTCATTTATTTATGGTGCATAACAAAGCACCCCAAAATCTATGGGCTTAAAACAACTATAACTTATTATCTTGCAGGATTCTATAGATTGACTTGATTCAACTAGACAGTTCTTTTCCAAGTGATATTAACTAGAGATTCAGTCTTATATGGCTTATCTGAATGGACACCTCCAAGATATCTAACTTACATGTCTGATACATTGGCAAGAACACTGACAGTAGGTTCAGCTGGGATGCTAGGATGTATGGGTCTCTCTCATCATACTGTCCCAGGTTCTTTCCATCTACACCAGCCTTCACTATGTCATTCTCTCACATCTCTATATGTGTGTCTCCATAGTAGTGTAGTAAGATTTTCTCCGTGGTTGACTCGGGGCCAAAGAAGTATAAGAGAAGCTGTCAGGCCCTCTAAAGGGTAAGCCTAACTGGTACAACTTTACCTCAATCACAATCTGTTGGTTAAAAAGGAAGTTATTTTGATTTTTGAACTTATTTTTGAGCTTATAAGATAGTTAGAAAAAAAAGAAACAAATGTAAGTTTATTCTGAGCTTGGTGACCTCAAGCAAGTTATATACCCTCGGTTTGTTATGTATCCAACTTATATGCCTCAGTTTTCTCATCTACAAAATGAGGATCGCAACAGTACTAAATGGATATAATTGTTATGAAGACTAAATGAGTTGGCATAAAGACTTTAGAATAGTGTCTGGCACATAACAAGCACTATAAATAAGTGTTACTAAAATAAATCTAGTTCAATTAACAACTCAAGATAGAATGTAGTCTTCCAAAAATAAATAAAGGCACTTTTGGTTTCTGATACAGCATATAAGGAGTTTAGAAGTTGTTACACCATACTAACAAATAAAATAATGAATAAAATGAAAAATCACCAACTCTTCTTAGATTTATCAGAAAAGTGAAGGTATAAGGAAAACCACTGAATCAAAAATCAGAGAGATAGGCAGGTGGATACAAAGATCCATAAGTTACTGAAGAGAAACTCACCAGTAGAAACCTCTGCAGGAACCAGTGCCAGGGTAGGAAACCAGGACTGACAAGTAACTAGAGGCTAAGTGTTGATAACACAGATTTAGAAACTCCAGGCCTCATGCTTTTGTGAGATAAACACTCAGGAACTCTAGCAGGTCCTCAGAGTGAATATTAGAGAAAAATCTGCTCAGGCTCTGACAAATAGAGAAGAAAGGAATAAATCTGAAATACACCAGACTACCCTGTTCTTCTTAACAAGGCCTGCCCTCAAGAGAATATATTTAACACACAATAAATAACTGAGGTTTTACCGGAGCCTAACTGACAGGGAAGTAGGGAAATATCCAACTATATCCTCACCAAGCCTTCTATTTGGGAGAAAGGAAGTACACAATTCCAGCCTACTCTGGCCACTTGTCCCACCTAAGGTGTAGGAGATCCAAAAAATACTTGTGAAATTCACAGCCTAGGAAGCACAGCCTCACTATAAGAACTGAGACCTATCCACACCTACCACCACATCACACACTATGTTACTGGAGTTCTTTTTACCATAACATGATGTCTGGCTTTCAATAAAAAGGTTACAAGGCATACTAAAAGACAGCATGCAACAAGAATAAGAACCAGATTCAGATACTACAGGGCTGTTGGAATTATCAGCCTGAGAATTTAAAACAACCATGATTAATATACTAAGGACTATAAAGGAAAAAATAAACAACAAACAAAAAAGACAGCATAAAAAGATAAATTTTTTAAAAAATCAAAAATATGTTAGAGATCCAAACCACTGTAACAGAAATGATTAATACTTTTGATGGCCTCTTTAGTAGACTGGACATACCTAAAAAAGGAATCTCTGAGCTTGGGAATATGTTAATAGAAACTCACAAAACCAAAAATCAAAGAGAAAAAATAATCACTAAAAAAAGCTGAAAAGAATATTGCAGAACTGTGAGATAACTACAAAAAGTATAACATAGGGGCACCTGGGTGGCTCAGTGGGTTAAAGCCTCCACCTTCGGCTCAGGTCATCGTCCCAGGGTCCTGGGATCAAGCCCCACATCAGGCTCCCTGCTCAGCAGGGAGCCTGCTTCCTCCTCTCTCTCTCTGCCTGCCTCTCTGCCTACTTGTAATCTCTGTCTGTCAAACAAATAAATAAAATCTTTAAAAGAAAAAAGTATAACATATACATAATGGAAACACCATAATGAGACAAAAGTGATATAGAAAAAGAAGAAATATTTAAAATAGTAATGATGGGAGAATTTCTGCAAATTAATGTCAGACACCTACTCACTGATACAAGAAGCTCAGAAAACACCAAACAGGATTAAGGCAAAAAACAAGCAAAAAATAAAACAAAACACCAGTGGGGAGATACCTTACCCATAGAGGGGCAAAAATCAGGATTATATCCAACTTCTCCTAAGAAACCATACAAGGAAGGAGAGGATTGAGTGAAATATTTACTGTCAAGAAAAAAATAACTCGCTAATATAAAAATCTACACCCTGTGAAATTGTCTTCTTAAAGTGGATGAAAAATAAAAACTCTCAGACAACAAAAATTGAAGGAATTTGTTGCCAATAGGCTTGTCTTGCAAGAAATGTTAAAAGCAGTTTGTTAGAAAGAAAATAATATTGTTCAGAAACTCAGATCTACATAAGGAAGAGCAGTGGGAAAGAAACAAGTGAAGAGTAAATAAAAACCTTTTATTCTTCCTATTCTTAGTTTATCTAACAGGTAACAGTTTTGCTCAAATACTAATGGCAAAACTGTATTTGATTATCTATGTATATGTATGTAAATTTCTGTATGCATATAAATAAAATGAATGGCAATAATAATGCAAGAACAAGAGTGAGGAATTAGAAAAATCTTGTTATTAAAAGATATTTACACCACATGTGAAATAGTATATGTCATTTGAGAGTGGACTTGAGTTATTACAATCTCAAGGGCAACTAATAAAAAAATGAAAAAAGAAAACAAATATGCTGAGATAAGACAGAAAATGAAATAATAAATGAAACAACAAGGATGTGAAGAAAAGGGAAGGCTTATGCTCTGCTAATGGGAATGTAAATTGGTATAATCACTGTAGAAAACAGTATGGGGGTTCCTCAAATAAATAAATAAATAAATAAATAAATAAATAAATAAAACTACCATTTTTTTAAAAAGATTTTATTTATTTATTTGACAGAGAGAGAGAGAGAGAGAGAGGGAACATAAGCTGGGGAAGTAGGAGAGGGAGAAGCAGGCTTCCCACTGAGCAGGGAGCCCAATGTGGGGCTCAAAGTGGGGCTCGATTCCAGGACTTAGGGACCACGACCAGAGCTGAAGGCAGACACTTAAAGACTGAGCCACCCAGGAACCCCAATAAAACTACCATTTGATCCAATAATTCTACTTCTCAATATTTATTTGAAGACAAAGAAAACACTGACTCAAAAAGATATATGTACCCCTCATATTCATTCTAATAGCATTTACAATAGCCAAGACATGTCAGCAGCCTAAGTGTCCACAGACAGATAAATGGATAAAGAAAATGTGGTATATACATAAAATGGAATATTATTCAGCCATAAGAAAAATGAAATCCTGCTATTTGCAATAACATAGATGGACCCTGAGGGTATTATACCAAGTGAAATAAATCAAAGAAAGACAAATGCTGGATGGTCTCACTTATATGTGGAATTTGAAGAAAAAAACAAAAATATCAGGCTCATAGATACAAATAGATTGGTGGTGCAGCGGCAGGGGTAGGGGTTGGCAAAATAGGATGAGGTGTCCAAAGGTACAAATATTCAGTTATAAAATAAATGGGTCATGAGGAGGTAATGCACAGCTGGATGCCTTTGATTAATAATATAGTATTGCATATTTGAAAGCAGCTAGAAAGTACATCTTAAAAGTTCTCATCACATGGAAAAAAATTTTGTAACAACATATGGTGAGGGATGTTAACTAGACTTACTGTGCTGATCATTCACAATGTATACAAATACTAATCATTATATTGTATTTCTGGAACAAATATGATATTACGTCAATTATACCCCAAATAAAAAGTATAATAAAAATTACGGAGATGAAAAGAGATAGTATATACAGATATTCATTTAATACCCCAAAATCCTTAATGCTTTAAACAGTATAATTAACTAAGCTATTTAATACAGCCAATGAAATACTACAAAAGCACTAAAACTGATATTGTAGAATAGTTAACAAAATGAAAAGCTGTTGATAAAAAATCAAGTTATTGTTTTTGTTTAGAAATATTTTTCACTAAAAAAAGAAATATTTTCACTGAATTGTACAGTTTAAAGGGGTGATTTTTATGGTATGTGAATTAATTTTCAATTAAAAATACTCATTCTTCTGTGGAACACATTAAAAAGGGTAAAAAAAAAATTTAAGTAATGGGGAAATGTGTATCATGCTAACACTAATCAAAAGAAAGCTAGAGGGGCCCCTGGGTGGCTCAGTGGGTTAAGCCTCTGCCTTCGGCCTAGGTCATGATCTCAGGGTCTTGGGATCGAGCCCCGCATCGGGCTCTCTGCTCAGCAGAGTGCCTGCTTCTCTCTCTCTCTCTGCTTGCCTCTCTGCCTACTTGTGATCTCTGTCAAATAAATTAATTAATTAAATATTTTAAAAAAAAGAAAGAAAGCAAGCTAGAGAAGCTTTAATAGTTCAGACAGAGCAGATTTCAGAGCAAGGAAAATTATCAGGCATAAAGTAGGGTATTACATAATGATAAAAGGACAATTCTACAAGAAGACATAATTATCTTTATTGTGCATATGCCTAAAAGCAGTATTAACACCTGAGGCAAAACTGAGAGAAATGAAAAGGAGACATGATGAATCCACTATTAAATTTGGAAACCTATCAGAAACAGATGGATCCAACAGGCAGAAAATCAGTAAGGACATAGTTGAAGTCCATTAGTCAACTGGATATTTGACATTATCTACCTTAACTAACAACAGAAGACTACAAATTCTTCTCTAGTTTACACGGAATACTTGCCAAGATAAAATATAATCTTGGCCATAAAACATACCTTAACAAATTTAAAAGAACAGAAAGCATACAATGTCTCTCTCAGAACACTGTGGAATTGAACTAGATATCAATAAAAGAAAAATAGCTGGAAAATATCAAAATACATGGATATCAAACAGTGTACTTCTAAATAACATATGGCTCAAAGATAAATTTAAAAATATTTTTAGCTAAATGAAAATGCGCCTTATAAAATTTGTGGGTTGCAGTGAAAGCAATGCTTAGAGTAATCTACAGCATTGAATTCACCTTTAGAAGATATAAAATCAATAATTTAAGTTTCCACCTGGGAAAGTAAATCAAGAAAGCAAATTAAATCCAAAGTAAGCAGAAGAATAAAAAATCAATAATAAATATATTTTCAGTAAGTACATTTATAAAAAATTATTATAATCCTTGATTATATTCTCAAATATTGGGGGATGGGCACATTTTGTCATTATCTCATCCCATAACTCTCTATAAGTATCTAGCAATTCTATAAATATTAATTTTAACGAGATCATAAGAGGGGTCTTTTACAATGAAAAATAACCAACTTTTTACTTATTTTTCAGATCTTAAGTGAGAGGGGAAAAACATGTCCCCAAAAATTCTGTGGTTCTTACAAAGTATATTTTTCCTTATCTGCTAGGTCATTCAGGGTTAATGAAATGCTTAAATACTGAATCTCATCTTAGGTGCCTACAAACACATTTTTGGTTACTATTAACTGATCTTTGTTTTATACAGTTTAATTCTTAAGCCATTCTCAACTGATTTTTTTAGTTGGTGATATGAATTCTAAAATAATCTCAAAATCAGTCTTTCTCATATAGTAGGATCATTTATATTTGTGTTCTCTATTGCAACAATAGTCACCTCCATCAGTAGTATTTATTTGCCAACACATAAACAACCTTAATATTAAAAAACACTCCAGGATAGAACACTTATTTGAAATCAAGTTATTGCTATCCAAAGGAAAGATTAATATATAGTTAGTAAGTTATAAGATTAAATGTAGTACACTAAAAAAAAAATGTAGTACACTGTATTTCCATTTTTTTTAAGAACTAGCATTCTATATTCAGAATATAAGGTATTTTTCAGTTATTCAAACTATTCAATTAAATAGTCTGTCACATAGCTCAGTCAGTTTGAAGAAGAAAGGATTCTCATGCAACATTTAATTTTATTTCTTATTCTTTATTGCATATCAGTATAACTAGAATAACACAAATCCTCAGGCCGCATTAGTCTACCTCATGAATCTTATTTCTGCAGCTAAGGGGCCAGATGATTATACTGCCCACCAACAGAAGCTGAAAACCACTGTAATTGGTTTTCAATATACCAACTTAAAAGCCTGTGTACCAAGTACTGCCAAACTTAAATATGACAATTAAAGTGGAATCCAGGCAGTTTTGTTCCTTTTTTATTTTTGATAATTTTACAATTACTTTGTAAAATGCACATATAAATGTGTGTATCATTAAGTTCAAATAATAAAACAATGTTCAAAAGGCAAATATAAGTATAGCAACATATTACATAAAGCATCAGGACTCCAATTACAATTTCAAAGAAGTCCTATAGTTGAAAAGAAATTAGTATCATTGTCAGTAAACTTAGTTTGTATCAACTAAAGTACTAATTTTAAAATTATCGTACATTTTTAATCACACTATAAAAACCATGTCTTTATAAACTATAATGTACATCAACTATAAGTCTCATCTTTATTCCCAGCTTTGTTCATTTAAAAAAAATTGGTAGCAAACATATGAAGAGTAATGATACTAGGTTATAATTAATGAATATCTAAATTAAATTTTGAAAAGTAAAAACTTATTCTGTATGTTTATTGCCTTTTCAAGTGGATATTTAACAAATATTTTAAAGAAATTTAAAAAAAATGTTTTGCTCAGAGCATCATTGACCTCTGAGCATCGCACTCAGTCACTGGAACTTTAGATGACAGGTATACAAATACATTATTATTTTAAGTAAGGAGTATATTAAAATAAAAATATTTGGTTTGGTGATCTATGTTATAAGAACTTATTTTGCAAGCATCAGTTATGACATTATTAAGTGAATTCTGTACAATAGACTCCAGAATTACCATAAACTTTGCTAAGATTCTGTAAATGAAATAAAATCATGAAAAAGGGGGAAAATAATGGTTTATTTTTCAAAAATCTAACTGTAGGAAATATAACTAATAGTATTTTACATTTATCATGATTGCAAACTATTTTTAGTTTAGAATGTCTGCAATATATTTAAGCCCATTATAAACATTGCAATTATTTTTTAAGGAATACTTTTTATTCATTGAGTCAATACTATTTTGATGAAGAACTTGCCATGATTTTACATCACACACAAAATCTACTTTAAAAATTAAGGAGAAGAGTTCTAGTAGAATAATTACAATATTATATATCTCCTGGCAAATGAAAATTGACTGTAGTTGGTTTGTAAGTTTATATAAAAAATACTGATTCCTTAAAACATTATATTTTGGTGGTATATTCCACGTTTCAGATACCATAAAAAGTCATTTGGAACAATGAGCCAAAGATGCACTTGTAATCTAGACATCTTAATTTCTGTCCTTGAAATGTATTTACTTTATAAAATTTAGAAGGTTGTATATTTCTGTTCAAATTTTTTAAAAAGCTTTTGTGAAAACAACAGTTTTCAAGTTTTATTTTTCTATCCCATGCTTGTAGACTGTAAAACTATAAGCTTGAAAAAACTAAAGGATGATGAGCCAGAAGATGGATATAAAACAATAAAAACTGATTTTAAAAAATCTAGAAAAACATTTGCATAGAAATCTACACCTCTTAAGAAATCATTAAGCAAGAAGAGAATAGAATAAAATATTTAAAGTATTGAGAGAAAAAAGAAAACCCACCAACCTAGAATTCTCTACCCTGTGAAATTACCTTTCAAAATGAAGGAGAAACATTTTCATAGACAAACATTGAGGAAATCTGTTGCCAATAGAAATGTTAAAAGAAGTTCTATAGAGAAAAGGAATATGATGTAGTTCAGAAACGCAGATTGATAGAAGCAAAGAACACTGGGAAAGAAACTGTACATAATATAAAAATCTTTTATTTTTTCTTATTCTTAATTGCTCTGATTATGACAAACATAAAAGTTTGTCAAAATACTAATAACAAATGATATAAGCAATTATCTAAGTTTATAGATATGTCATACATACATGAATCTTTATATATAAGTGAAATTAAAGAAGCAAATATATAAGAGACAGAAGAAAAGAATCAGTTTTATTTTTAATTATAAGGTACTTACACCTGGGAAGGAATAGAGTGTTATTTGAAAATGGAACTGAATTAATTATAAATGTGGATTGCAAACTTTAGAGCAACTACTGAAAATGGTAAAATAAGAACTATAACAAGATGCTATGAAAGGAAAGAAAATGGAATCATGTACAATGCTCATTTGAAATCACAAAAGCCATAAAAAGAGTGAAAGACAGAAGATAAAGAATAATGGCAACAAATAGAAAACAACAATGGATATCACAAATATTAATCCAAAAACATCAATAATCACTATGAATGTCAAAGGTCCAAATGAACCAATTAAGAGAGATTATCAGATAATATTTTTAAAAAGACCCAAGTATATGTTGTCCACAAGAAAACCACTTTAAAGGTAAAGACATATAAAATGATAAAGATATACCATGCAGACACCAATTAAAAGAAAGCAGGGGTAGCTATATTAACTTTAAACAGAGTAGTCTTCAAAGCAGAAGTTATCAGGATAAAGAATGGCATTACAGGGGCACCTGGGTGGTTCAGTCAGTTAAGCATCTGCCGTCAGCTCAGGTCATGATCCCAGGGTCCTGAGATGGAGCTCCACATCAGGCTCTCTGCTCATCTGGGAGCCTGCTTCTCCCTCTCCCACTCCCTGGGCTTGTGCTCACTCTCTCCATCTCTCTGTCAAATAAATAAATAAAATCTTAAAAAAAAAAAAAAAAGACATTACATAATAATAATAGGGTCATTTCTCAAAAAAAGACATACTAACTGGTAGAGTTTATGCACCTAACAAAAGTGAAGCAAAACTGATAGAATTGCAAGAAACAGATGAATCCACTATCACAGCTAGAGACTTCAACCCCACTATCAGAAAATGAACAGATCTAGCAGACAGAAAATCAGAAAAAACATAGTTAAACACAACAACACCATCAATCAACTTGATGTAATTGACATCTATAGACTACTTCATCCAACAACCACCAAATGTATATTCATCAAAAGGTCACATAAACATTTACCAAGATAGGCCATAGTTTGGGCCTAAAACACAACTTAACAGATTTAAAAGCACAGAAATTATATAATGTCTGCCCCAGATCACAATGGAATTAAACTACACATCAATAACAGAAAGATAGCTGGAATACCCCCAAATATGTGGAGATTAAACAACATATTTCTAAATAACACATGGTCAAAGACCTCAAGAGAAATTTAAAAATATTTTAAACTAAATGAAAAATAAAAATACAGCTTATCAAAATTTGTGGGATGTAGCAAAGTCAGTGATTAGAGGGAAATTTACAGCATTGAATGCATATATAAAGAAGAAAAATCTAAAAGCAATAATCTAAACTTCACCTTAGAAAACTAGGGAAAAAAAGGAGCAAATAAAATCCAAAGTAAGTGTAAGTAAAGAAATAATAAAAATTACAGGAGAAACCAATGAAATTAAAAACAGAAAATCAATAGAGAAAATCCATGAAACCAAAAGCTGGTTCTTTGGAAAGATCAAAGAAAAAAGTGAGAGAGAACACAAATTGTTAATTATTATTAATCACTAATATTAATTATTTTTAATTATTAATACCAGAAATTAAAGAGTGGACAATACTACAGATCCCATGGACTTTAGAAGTATAATAAAGAAATATCATGAACAGTTCCATGCACAAAAGTTTCATATCCTAGATGAAATATACACATTCCTTGAAAGACACAATCTGTTATGATTCACACAAGAACAAAGAGACAATCTGAATAGGCAGATATTTATGAAAGAAACTAAGTTAATAACTAATAACCTTTCAAAATAGAAAGCACCAGACTCATATAAGTTCACTGAGGAATGCTACCAAACTTAAGGAAGAAATTATACCAATTCCCTACAATCCTTTTCAGAAGATAGAAGCAAAACCTAACTCATTCTATGAGGTCAGAATTATCTTAACACTATGGCCAAAGACATTACAAGAATGTAAAGAACAGACCAATATTTCTCCTGAAAACAGATCCAAAACTCCTGGAAAAAAAATTTAGCAAATTGAATCCAACAGTGTATAAAAAGAATCTACCAAGTGGGATTTTTCCCAGGTATGCAAATCTGGTTCAACACTCACAAACCTATCTGTGTAATCCATCACATTAACAGGCTGAAAAAAAGAAAAATCACATGAACATTTCAACATACACAGAAAAATCATTTTATCAAATCCAACACTATTCATGATAAAAATTCTCAGTAACCAAAGAATAGAGAACTTCTTCAAATTAGTAAAAATATCTATAAAAATTTCTGTAGCTAACAACATACTTAGTGATAAGAAATTAGAAGCTTCCCCAGTAAGACCCCACTAAGGTCCAAGTCAAGGATATTCCAACTGATCACTGCCTTGTAACATCCTACTGAAATTCTTAGCTATTTCAATAAGACAGGGCAAGGAAATTTAAAAATATATAAGGACTGGGAAGAAGGAAATAAAACTGTTTTTGTTCACAGATGACATGATCATCTACATAGAAAACCCAAAAGAGGGCACCTGGGTGGCTCAGTCTGTTAAGCATCTGCCTTAGGCTCCAGTTATGATCTTAGGGTCCTAGTACCAAGCCCAACTCCCTGCTCAGTGGACAGTCTGCTTCTCCCTCTTTCTCAGCCCCTACCCCAACTCATGCTCACTCTCTCACTTTCTCTCTCTCAAATAAATAAATATTTTTTAAAAGAAAATTTAAAAGAATCAATAACATGAAACAAAACAAACAAGCAAAAAAAACTACTAAACCCTGAAATGAATAAGTGATTTTAACAGGTTGCAGATACAAGGTTCATACACAAAGCCAATCATTTTCCTACATACCAGCAATGAACAAGCTAAAAATACTATATTGTTTACATTAGCACCCCCAAAAATGAAATATTTAGGTATAAATGTAACAAAATATGTACAAGATCTATAGAAGGAAAACAACAAACTGCTGATGAGCAAAATCAGAGAACTAAATAAATGGAGAGAGATTTCATGTGCATTGATAGCCCAGATAGGAAGACTCACTATCAAGATGTCAGTTCCTCCCAACTTGATCTATAAATTCAGTGCAATGCCATTCAAAATCTCAGCAAATTATTTTATCAATACCAACAAACTGATTTTAAAGTTTATACTTTAAACTTTATGGCAAAAACCCATAATATCTGACACACTATTGAAGAAGAACAAAATTGGAGGAATGCCACTACCAGATTTTAAGACTTACCATAAAGATACAGTTGTCAAGACAATGTAGTATTGTCAAAACAATGGATAGTCCAATGGAACAGAACAGAGTCCAGAAACAGACAGAAATATAGTCAACTGATCTTTGAAAAAGAAGCAAAGATAGCACAAAGGAGCTAAGATAGACTTAACCAATGGTGCTGAAACAATTGGACATCCAAATGCAAAACAAACAAACAAAAACATGACTCTAGACACAGATTTAACACTTTCAGAAAAATTAATTCAAAGTGGACCTATGATCCAAATGTAAAACACAAAACCGTAAAACTCATAGAAGATAACCTAGAAGAAAATCAAGGTGACCGTAAGTATAATAATAAAAAATCATAACCCATGAAAGAAATATTTCATAACCTATACTTCATTAAAATCAAAGACATATAATTTTCAAAAGTAATGTCAAATGAATGAGAAAACAAGCCACAAACTGGGAGAAAATATTTACAAAAGACACATTTGAAAAAAGGCTTTTATCCAAAATATACAAAGAACACTTAAAACTAAATAATATGGAAATGAACCAGATTAAAAAATGGGCCAAAGATCTTAACAGACACTTCACCAAAGAAGATATACAGATGGCATATTAAAACAACAATGAGCTATCATTACACACCTATTAAAGAATGACCAAAATCTTGAATGTGGAAACTACCAACTGCTGGCAAGGATGTGGAGCAACAGAAACTATCATTCATTGTTGATAAGAATGTAAAATAGTACAGCAAGTATGGAAGATGGTTTGGCTATATCTTATAAAATGAAATATACTCTTATCAGAGATCCAGTAATTGCACTCCTTGGTATTTATCCAAAGGAGTTGAATACTTATTTTTACAGAACAACTTGCACATGGATGTTCATAACAACTTTACTCATAATTGTTAAAATTTGGGACCAACCAAATGTCCTTTAATAGGTGAATGGATAAAGTGTGGTACATCCAGGCATGAACTATTACTCAGCACTAAAAAGAAATTGGTATCAAGCCATAAAAAGACATGGTGTACCTTAAATGCATATTACTAAGTGAAAGAGACCCAACTAAAAAAGCTACATAGTGAAGGATTCTACTATATGACATAATGAAAAAAGCGAGAGTGTGGAGATAGTAAAAAGATCAGTGGTTGCAGAGTTCATGGGGTGAATGAATAGGCAGGACACAGAAAAATTTTAGGCAGTGAAATTCTGAATATTATTAATGAGGGATACATGTCATCTTGCTTTGTTGAATATACAACACCAAGATTGAAATGAAAGGTAAACTATGGACTTTGGGTAATTATGAAGTGTCAAGATAGGTTCATCAACCATAATAAATCTACCACTTTAGCAGGGGATATTGATGGGGTAGGCTATGTACCTGCAAGTATATGTGGGGATATATTGGAAATCTCTGTGTCTTCCTCTAATTTTGTCGTGACACTAAAACTACTCTAAAAAATAAAGTCTTTAAAAAAAAAAAAAATACAAAGGGAGGTCAGCAAATAGAAGTTAGGGGGAAAAAGTTGTCCTTGGCTCTCCAGAAGGGTCAGAAGGGTGAGGGTTCCTTCAACAAGGGAAAATAAATGCTAAAGAAATAAGCTGAGAACAAGCTAGCTGGCTAAATAAATTCAAATGAAGGGAACAATAAAAAAAGATTTTTTTGCTTATACTACATGTCAGAAAGGGTAGGAGGAAGAACAGTAGTTGAACAGAGAGATAAAGCACAAGAAATGGAAAGATCAGAGCCTTAGCATGTACTGATCAAGCCATGCACCATAAGCATCATAGTCCATGATCTAGGACCTTCTTCATTGGGCTTCAGTGTCTTCTTGTCTTCTTCAGTGTCTTCTTGTGAAGAAGGAAAAAGAAAAAGTGTTTGGAAACAAATTTACTGTGCTTCTCTACAACTTACACACAACAGTCATAGTTATATCTATAGTAATAAAAGTAACATTTCATTAACTATAAACAAGCACAGGCATCTTATTGGGGTAGTGGTTGAACAATTTAGTAAACTTACTAAAAATCATTTAATTGTCCACTTACAACAGGTTAGTTATGGTACATAAATTGTGCCTCAGTAAAGTTCTTTTAAAAATCTATTCTCACTTTTCTTTATGGTACTTTTTCAAATACTCTCTACTATCTTCCCATAGAAAAAAAGCCCAAATGCCTCTACAGAATATCTTTTTCAACTTATTTATAGCTCAGTTTGTCTGATGTTCCTTTTGAAATGTGGAATCCATGATTAAATACATCATTTCCATCATGTTTTACTTATACAGAATTAATGATTTTACTACTTAGCTGTGTTGGTATATTTTATTCTGGTTACTGTAGCTTATGACTATTTAGCAACCATATCACACTGCTTGATTATATTAAACATAAACTTAAATCCTTAGACTTTTTTACCCTCTACAATCAACTTCCAAGGAAATTTCTTCCACTCACATAATATTCAATTTTTTTTCATTTTTACTTAAAATTATACTAATGAACATTTGAGAAAAACAGAAAATAGGGAAGAAGAACAAAAACTATAGCTGATAATGTCATATATTTACTTTCAACACATTTTATATGAATAATCATATCAGAAAAAAATAACATCAATTTCTATGGCCATCCTTCCCAGGTCCAAGAAATGATGTATTTAATACTCTATATAATAGAGTCTATTACATCAGCCTGTTTTAGTCCCTTCACAGTTCTTATCACTATCCAAAACTTTATTTGGTCACTTTTTCACTGTTTACCTTGTTAGTATGCACAATTCTCGAGCTTATAAGCTTTATTAACCTTTCTTCCCCTGGGCCCTCATCTAGTTCTGTAGTTTAAAATTAACTCCATCTAACCCCTAGCCATAACTCTAAACCTAAGGTTATCCCTCTGGAGAAGTCTCAGAACTGCAGGATAGTAGGCACATACCCTTGCACTGTCCCTAACCCTAACCATTATTCTGGTCCTAAACTGAATCCTAATCCTAGATCTGAGGGGACAAAAAAAGATTTGGTACACACAATGGAATATTACTCAGCCATAATAGTAACTGAAATAAGTCAGTCAGAGAAAGACAAGTATCATATGACTTCACTCATATGTAGAATTTAAGAAAGAAAACAAATGGGTAAATTGGGGGGGCGGGTGGGACAGAGAGGCAAACCAAGTAATACTGATGGTTACCAGAGAGGAGGTGAGTTGGGGTATGGGTTACATAGGTGATTAAGAAGTGCACTTGTTATGTGCACCAGGTAGTCTAGGAAGTGTTGAATCACTATTTATTGTACACCAGAATCCAATATTATAGATTATGATAACTGGAATTAAAATAAAAACTTTCAAAAAAGCAAAATAAGATAAAATAAAAGTAACTCCATATGTATGCTGAAGATTCCTAAAGTTATCGCTCTAGCCCAGACCTCTCTCATGAACTCCAAACTCATATGTATAATGCCTACAGACACATAAACACATAAAAACTTCCATTACATATGTACTGCATAGACCTACATCTGTATATTCCGCATGTCTATAACCAAATTCTGGACTCTCCCTACTATCCCACCAACATTCTCCATCCATAGTCTTTCCCATCTCAGTTGATGGCCATTCTAACCTTCAGGTGGTCAATTTGATTTCTTTCATTCTCTAGCATTCCATACCCATGCCATTAGCAAATTGTATTGACTGTGCCTTCAAAAATATGTCCAGAATCTAGTCAATTTCTCAGCAGCCCCACTGGTACTATCATAGCCAAGTCTCCACCAACTCTATCCTTGCCCCCACCCTCCACTATAGTCTGCTTTCACATTTCTGAGCAATCTTTTTAGACACAAGGCAAGTCACATCAAAACTCTGCAATGGCTTTGTTTCACCCAGGACAAAAAAAACAATATCCTTTCTTTAGGCTTTTGTCACCTCTCTGATCTGTATCGCCCACTCCCTTTTGTTCTCACCTCACTCAAAGCCTTCTGTATTTTTTAAATGTTCTCAATGTTTTTTTGTTTTTTGTTTTATTTTGTTTTTATTTTCAGCATAACAGTATTGTTTTTGCACCACACCCAGTGCTCCATGCAATCCATGCCCTCTACAATACCCACCACCTGGTTCCCCCAACCTCCCACCCCCCGCCCCTTCAAAACCCTCAGATTGTTTCTCAGAGTCCATAGTCTCTCATGGTTCACCTCCCCTTCCAATTTCCCCCAACTCCCTTCTCCTCTCTAACTCCCCTTGTCCTCCATGCTATTTGTTATGCTCCACAAATAAGTGAAACCATATGATAATTGACTCTCTCTGCTTGACTTATTTCACTCAGCATAATCTCTTCCAGTCCCATCCATGTTGCTACAAAAGTTGGGTATTCATCCTTTCTGATGGAGGCATAATACTCCATAGTGTATATGGACCACATCTTCCTTATCCATTCGTCCGTTGAAGGGCATCTTGGTTCTTTCCACAGTTGGCGACCGTGGCCATTGCTGCTATAAACATTGGGGTACAGATGGCCCTTCTTTTCATTACATCTGTATCTTTGGGGTAAATACCCATTAGTGCAATGGCAGGGTCATAGGGAAGCTCTATTTTTAATTTCTTGAGGAATCTCCACACTGTTCTCCAAAGAGGTTGCACCAAGTTGCATTCCCACCAACAGTGTAAGAGGGTTCCCCTTTCTCCACATCTTTTCCAACACATGTTGTTTCTTGTCTTGCTAATTTTGGCCATTCTCACTGGTGTAAGGTGATATCTCAATGTGGTTTTAATTTGAATCTCCCTGATGGCTAGTGATGATGAACATTTTTTCATGTGTCTGATAGCCATTTGTATGTCTTCATTGGAGAAGTGTCTGTTCATATCTTCTGCCCATTTTTTGATTTTATTAACAACAACAACAAAAATAAACCGTTTAAACAATGGAACTATGAAAGGGTAATCTCCCTTTTTACCCAAATGATTCCTCTTTAAGTATAAAATTAAATACAAAGCCAAGTCTTTAGGAAAAACAAATGAACAAACAAAAAAACCTAAATTAAATTCATGGCAAGACCTTGTAGAGCCCTGAATGCCTGCCTATGGCATTGATGGTAAGTTTAGTGAAGACAGGTTTCTAAAATAAATCAAAATGCATGGTGTGGTAGATGATTTCTGGGTTTGGGATTGAAAAATTATGTTAAAGTCTTCTCTACTACTGATTGTGAGGCCTTCAGTAAGTCATTATTCTGAATCATAATTTTCTTCTATGTAAAGATGAAGAGATTAACCTGTAAAACTCATTATAAACTTGTGCTTTACAAGATAAAGACTTATAGATAGCTACTAAAAATACATCTAATAGGTCTGACTTATTCCCAGTAATGTCATTTAAAGTTCTTGATCAGTCTGCATATACAAAAGAATGCCAGTAAATAAACCTAATACCACAAATGTTAAGGGACTGGTCCAGATTGAATTATATACAATTTACAAAAGCCTATGAAGTGAACTCAAAACTTAGAGGAGTGGAGAGGCTCACTTACTAAGAACTGCAAGGGCAAAGAAACCACAAACCTAAGGTTCCTGAACAGAATACAGATATTGAATGTTCAGACTATACATCTGGACTTGGGCTTGGAGCAAATTTCTTCAGATGACGACACGGTGGGAGAAATTAACTGTCAAGAGGTCTTTGGGAACTGTTCCTGGCTGAAACAAACCGCGAGTTAGAAAGGACGAACCACTTTTCGAGAGAGCTGGAAGATAAACTGTGGTTTTGTCTTCTTAACGGGTCGGTTCTAGCAATTTTACCGCCCAGTCCGAACCACTCACCGGGTCAACTGGGCTGCAAGGCCTTATGAGTTGGGAACAAACGGCCCAGACCCGGCACAGTCCGTCAAACCGCTAGGTGTTCATCTGTTCCGGACACGGTTTCTAAGGAAACGAGGCCAGACTCTGGACTCGGTTCTCAAGGTTTTCTCGGGGCGGACCGGAGCCTCGGGGGCGTGGTTACGTGAGTGACGCACGTAAAGGGCGGAACAGAGGCGAAACCGGAACCCTGAAGGGGTTACATTCAGGTGCGCATGCGTGCTGTGCCTGGCGGCAGAGTTGGAAGGCTTCTGCTGGTTTCGGGGAAGGTGTTGTTATGGCTGCTGCGCTTGCACCCCTTGGCGTAACTCTGCGAGAAGCCACCCAGCGAAAATTGAGGAGGTTTTCAGAGCTGAGAGGTAGCGAAGAGGGAACCCCAGCTATTCCCGGAAGTGGAGAGGGAGGGTGCTTTACCTACCGGGAAATTTGCTGGACTGTCACTTCCTGTCTGCTTCTCACCTTGGGGTTTAGGACGCAGGCCCAGCTGTAGCTAACACCCTTCTTGTTTTGTTTTGTTTTGTTTTGTTTTGTTTAATTCTGCCACTGCCCTTTCCTTACGTTATGTTGTTACTTTATTTCTTTGACTTTATTCCTAGTAACATATATATATCAAAATAAGAGAGAAGGAAGAAGAAAGAAAATATTAATCTGATTAGGGAGCAATAAATCCAAGTTATGCATTTGGTTAGCTCATTAACAAAAGTTATTTAAAATAAATCTAAATGATCTAAAGCACAGTGTTTTGATCAATACAAATCTGATTTTAGCATTCTACAGTCCCCTTACCTCCTTCATCAATTCGTTCCATGCTGTGAATGCAAACTGAGTAAAAAATAGAACAAGACACAGAGGAATTATAGGTTAAAATCTAAAAGGGAAAGTTTGCATCAAAAAATAAATAAAGCTGTGTTATTTGTCATTCTTTGTACAACTATCTAATAAAATTATATTTTTGATGAAGTTACTTGCATTAAAAATACAGGAAGTAATACTTGGAAGACAGTAGGATGTTCAGGACTGTTAGGTTTGGACAAATCCTCTCTGTTAATTAATAAGAATCCTTATCATCTTGTGTACCAATAAAGAAGAGCTTCCAACTGTCTACCAAAAATTCACTCTTTTTTTAATGAGTTCATTAGGGAGTTGGGAACTTTTCTGTTATCCAGAATTTTAGGTCATACTTAAAAGCCTTTGTAAACTTGCATGGCTCAACTTAAGGTAATAAACAATAAAGGACCTAAATTTGTAAATAGCAACATTGGAGGAGTGGATCTTTGGGATGAATTGTACTTAACCAATAAACGGTCCTGATATATGAAAATTGATTTTCACAGCTGGAGATTCATTTATTCTTTTTGTCTCTTGTTATTTAAGAATTGAAGTAAATTTTAGGAAGGTGAAAGTACCTCTCTTAAGAAACCTAACAACTGGGGTGCCTGAGTGGCTCAGTGAGTTAAAACCTGTGCCTTCGGCTGGGGCATGATCCCAGGGTCCTGGGATCAAGCCCCACATCGGGCTCTTTGCTTGGCATGGAGCCTGTTTCCTCCTCTCTCTCTCTCTCTCTGCCTGCTTCTCTGGCTACTTGTGATCTCTATCTGTCAAATAAATAAATAAAATCTTAAAAAAAAAAAAGAAACCTAACAACTTTCAGAATATTAAATAAGTGAACTGTAAACTATAAAAGGAGCAAGTAATCTAAGAAAAAAATAAAAATTTGTGAACAATCTTCAATAGAACTAGTTTGAATTATCCTACCTAGCCACTAATTATTCTCTAATTCTGAGAAGATAGGTTTATGAAGATAATCTTTTTTTTTTTTTTTCCTTTCCAAAGAGGTAACCTAACAGCTAGAGATTTCTGATACTTGTTCCCTTGCTTTTTCCACATAGGCAAACCTGTGGCAGCTGGAGAATTCTGGGACATTGTTGCAATAACAGCAGCTGATGAAAAACAGGAGCTTGCTTATAAGCAACAGCTGTCAGAAAAGCTGAAAAAAAAGGAGCTACCCCTTGGAGTTCAATATCATGTTTTTGTTGATCCTGCTGGAGTTAAAATCGGTACTCTCTCTATGGTCACATTTAAATTATAGGTTCTAGGCATAATGATCACTGAAGAAAAGCTTTCCTATGGCTCAAGTTTATGAGCTCTATATCTTTCTTCCTATAGTCTTTCCAAACTTTAAAAATTTAATGTAAATTTATAATTTTTTAAGAAAGATTAAAGGCATAGCAGTTGTTTTTACACATTGTAACTTACCATGAAAAACTCACAGAATGTTACTTAAAAGAGAATTTTATTAATGTTAATAAATTTACTTAGGTGGTGAATATTCTTTTGGACTTTATTGTTAGGACTCTTAAGGTCCCTCCCAACTCCATAGTTCAGAAATTTACATGAAGATTGCAAATCAGGGGAAAAAAAAATAAACACACACACATACTTAGCCTCTTGGAACCATGATGCAGAAAGTAAAAGAGCACAGTCTAATGGCCCAAGTATCACAGATACTTACTTTAAAAACCCAGTTTAAGTCAACCTTGCCTTTGACCTTCCACTGCAAATAAAAATACTTGCTATTTTTCTGGGGGCCATTTTCTTTGTGATACTCGAAGCCTCTTGATACCACACAGGGTATCTATATCTGACATTGGCATTGTTCTATTTAACCTGTGTTAATCCTCATAATGGTGTAGTCAGTACTTTTATGGTTCCTATCATATAGATGAGAATCTGAGGCAGAGAGTTAAATAACTTGCCCAAGGTAACTAGTAAGTGTAGTTATATTTAAGATATTTTTTAGAACACCAGGCTCTAAGAAACTTTTTAGAAAGGAAATCTAACTCAAATATTTGGTTTTGTCATGTGGGAGAATTATTTTAATAAGTTTTTCAGTTTGTAATTTCAAATGAACATGTATACTTACTTTTTGTGTTGCAGTTTGTCTAATATATTACTTCCTTATTTTCAGGAGATTTCAGTGCTCATCAGTTATTACCAAGTGCTAATCTCTGGATTTCATTGCTAATTATTTATCTATTTAAATACTGTGAAATGTGTGTTCAATGTGACTCTTTTGCCCATACCTTTGCTCTCCAGCTAGTTGATTGTTAGCCAAAGGCCCTATCCTGAAAGTTAAAACACCTAACGTTTTACCATAATTACAAATTTTCAGTATGTTTCTATGAAATTAATTGCATTTTTTAACTTTTATTTTTAAGGAAATGGAGGATCCACACTTTGTGCCCTTCGATGTTTGGAAAAGATATATGGCAATAAATGGAATTCTTTTACCATCCTATTAATTCATTCTGGTAAAGTTACACATTTTCTTTTTCACTAATTGACATTTTACCTTTGATATTTTAGGGACTTTTTTCTACCTTGCAAATACTTGTCCTTTTTAAAAATTTTTTTCTTTGAAGTTACTGTGCTTTGAAAACATATTTCATGTTTTTCTAGACATTTTAAAGTTGTAAGCAACATAATTTTTTTCATAAATGTATCTTTATAGATCACATACATCATCAGCTTTTCATGGATATTGTTTTTAGTATGTATATAGAAAATTATTTTCCTAAAATATAACTCATCAAAATGTGAACATTTCTTGATAATGCTTTAAAAGGGATTATTATTGTAGGGGAGAGGCTGGCTTAGCACTATGATTACCAGACTTTTGCCAAAACCTTCTACCATACATTAGTATCTGATTATTGGTGGCAAAAGTCTACGATCCTTAAAAGAGTTTGAAAACAAAAGAGAGGATGGTGACAAAACATGGAGAGGACAAGAAATTATGTAAGAGGGCAAATCACACACAAAAGAGAACATTTTAGAGCAGGAAAGTGGGAAAGAAATAATCTCAGGAGAATAGTTTTCTTAATTCAGTAAACTTAGTTGTATGAAAACTCGGGTTATATGCAAACCTCTGTTCTTTTTCTGTATGTACTGGAGCTGATGAAAATGTTATTATAGACTGGCACCAGTGCAGGGACAGGTATTTTAGAGCCACTCATCTACATGGCTTTCAAAGCACTTTATTTCTTAGATTCATAATCTTTGTAAGGATGGTATCAAAGCATCCAAATTCTGATTTTAAGACTAACTCTAAAAAAGTAGAAAAATTCAACTTTATAACTTATTCCAGAACCAATATTATTTATTACCAACTTAGTAAAATCTAAGTTAGACACTGTAAAATACATAGTTGGGAAAAGGTTAATCTTACAATGCTAAACTTAAGTATTGGCTAGTCTTTGGAAAAGGAGAAAAGTAGAAAGTATTAGCTCTCATTTGTTGAACAACATATGGTGTTCCAAGTGTTTTACATAAAACACAATAAAGCAGGTATTCTGCATTTGCTGATTTGGAGTAAATCCAAAGATGGAACAACTAAAAAGTGGTGAACCAGAGTTTGAACCTGTTTTTGTCTCTTTCTACTATCTAATGCGGCTCCTCAATATAATTAGTTACATAAAAATGGTGTAAGGTATTTAATGTACTTAAGAGAACATGCTTTTCAAGGAATTAAAGTCGTAAGACTCAGATTGACAAAGCCTGTTTAAATTAAAAACAAGTATAAATTTTAAATGCTTTTAAGTAAATGTACCTTTACTTCCTTAAAATGTATGTAATAATTTGAGGAAAAACACTGCATCTGGAAATTACTGTTCAGTAATTTTATTTTAGAATTGGTATTTTAGTTTTTGTGACTTTTCCCCCTCTATGAAGTGGATTCTTAATATAGGAGTTCAAACGTTGTTGTAATTTTAATTTATCATTTAAAATATGGATATAAGATCATTTTTTAGCCCATGGTTTTCTTTACTAGTTGCACAATTGATTCAAAACAATTCAAAGCCTCTAAAATATAATATAATAGAATTCTTTCCTAATCTCACATTGCATTGTATCAAATCACTATAGGAGAATTGGTCTTGAATTTGTAACCTGGAATTTGCTATTCTTTCCTAAGCTACTGTACTGTATTATATATATTAAATATTTTTTAGAGATATTTTTGTTACAACTGATCCCCCTGGGTTTCTAAAATCTTAAGAGACTTATAAACATTTTAAAATAGTTATTTTGTTATTTTTATATAGGTGGTTACAGCCAACGCCTTCCAAATGCAAGTGCTCTGGGCAAAATTTTCACTGCATTACCTTTTGGTAACCCCATTTATCAGATGTTGGAATTAAAACTAGCCATGTACATTGATTTCCCCTTGCATATGAATCCGGGGATTCTGGTTACCTGTGCAGATGATATTGAACTTTATAGTATCGGAGAATGTGAGTTTATTAGATTTGACAAACCTGGCTTTACTGCTTTAGCTCATCCTTCTAGTTTGACTGTTGGTACCACACATGGAGTATTTGTCTTAGAACCTTTTGATAAATTAGAATATAGAGACCTTGAATACAGGTCTTGCCATCGTTTCCTTCATAAACCCAGCATAGAAAAGATGCATCAATTTGATGCTGTATGTAGACCGGGAAATATTTCTCAACAGGACTTTGCTAGGGGTGATACTCCCTCTCTTAAGTTAGACTCTGAGTATGTCTACACGGACAGCTTGTTTTATATGGATCATAAATCAGCAAAAAAGTTACTTGCTTTTTATGAGAAAATAGGCACATTGAGCTGTGAAATAGATGCCTATGGAGACTTTCTGCAAGCTTTGGGATCTGGAGCAACTGTGGAGTACACCAGAAACACAGCAAATGTCACTAAAGAAGAAGCAGAGTTGATAGATATTAGGCAGAGAATATTTCATCTTCTTAAAGGAACCTCATTAAATGTTATTGTTCTTAATAACTCCAAATTTTATCACATCGGAACAACTGAAGAATACTTATTTCATTTTACTTCAGATAGCAGTTTGAAGTCAGAACTTGGCTTAGAGTCCATAGCTTTTAGCACCTTTTCTGCAATACTGGAAAGTTCTGGTAATACATCCTGTATCATTCAAAGTATACTGGATTCAAGATGTTCTGTGGCAACTGGCTCAGTTGTGGAGTATTCCAGATTGGGGCCTGATGTTTCAGTTGGGGAAAACTGCATTATTAGTGGTTGTCATATAACAGCAGCTGTTCTGCCTGCATATTCTTTTGTGTGTTCCTTAAGCTTGAAGATGAATGGACACTTAAAGTATTCAACTATGGCATTTGGAGTGCAAGACAACTTGAAAAAGAAGGTTAAGACATTGTCAGATATAAAGTTACTTCAATTCTTTGGAGTCTGTTTCCTGTCATGCTTAGATATTTGGAATCTGAAAGTTACAGAGGAACTGTTCTCTGGAAACAAGACATGTTTGAGTTTGTGGAATGCTCGTATTTTTCCAGTTTGTTGTTCTTTAAGTGATTCAGTTACAATATCCCTAAAAATGTTAAATGCTATACAGAACAAATCAGCATTCAGCCTGAATAACTATAAACTGTTGTCTATTGAAGAAATGCTTGTCTACAAAGATGTAGAAGACATGATAACTTATAGGGAGCAAATTTTTCTAGAAATTACTTTAAATACAAAAAAACAGTCTGATTTAGAGACATCTTAAATGTCCTACAACTTGGCATTCTTGATTAAGCAAGACTACAAATAGAAGAGTTTTCTGTAGACTTTTGTTTTTTCATTGAAGTGAATCAGTGCAAATTATATTAAAAATTACTGTAACATATTAATAACACAAAAATATGAATTCTCCATTTTTGATAAAAGAATATTTTCAAGGCTGTAAGCTCAGAAAGGGGATTTTTTTTATGTTTAGCACTATTTTAATTTTCTTTTTTATTAAAGGTGGATTTGTGGAGCATAGCTGTGCTCATATAGTACTATAGTAGTTTTAAGTAATTTTCTAAACATACCTTTAGAGTTTTTCCATCTTCCTTTTGGGCTTTGGCTTCAGTACAGTTCTAAGTGTTTATTGGCATTTCTGTCTTTGAGCATAGTAGTCCTATTCTAATGAACTGATAAAAGTGGCATACTATAGGATCTTCAGAGACTAAGAATACTGTAGAAATACTTTTTTGGAAAGAAACCCATCGCTCACAAATTCAGATAAAATCAATTAAAATATTGTGATTATGTAATTAATAAATAATTAGATGCAAACAGTTTTGAAATTGATGATGAAAATCTGTCTCATTTATTGCTCTTACCAAAATGAAACTAAAAGTGTATATGTGTTATTTTACCTTATAAATGTGGATATGTGTTTCTATATCTTTTTTTTTTTTAAGATTTTATTTATTTGAGAGGGAGAGAGACAGCAAGAGGCGAAACACAAGCATGGAAAGTGGGAGAGGGAGAAGCAGCTTTCCCACTGAGCCAGGCCGTGGTTGTATCCCAGGATCCTGGGATCATGACCTGAGCCAGAAGGCAGAGACTTAATGACTGAGCCACCCAGGCATGTGTTTCTGTATCTCAAAATTTTTCCCTAAAGTTCCATCCATACAAAAGCATATACGTGTACAAAACTCAAATATCTGTGTGGGGAAGGTGATAGGAATAATTGGGATTCATTAATAATCATGTAAGTTCATTTTGGACATTACTTATATCTTTTTATTAATCCCTTTACTAGAACTGTTACATTACCAAATGGACTGATTTTACTCTCTATTTCATATTTTTTGTCCTTGTACTGGTGATGTACTGAGAAGTAATAATTGACCAAAGGTAGCAGCAGGAAGGAGCCTAAAGAAGAGAATTACAGATGATAAACAGCACCAAGAAACTAAAAATTGGCTGGAATCTCAAATTATGTGTTCCTATTTTGCTGTAAGCATGCATGTGAAATGTCTTTATGTCAAAGTGTAATAATAATTAGAGAAACTGTTTGTCAGTTTTGTGTTTTAACATGAGTAAACTGAAATTTGTACTTTGATTTATATATTAACATGTCAATATAAAAATACTTGATATGGCTTGCCTACAACCTTCAATTAGTTTATTTCTGTGTTTTGTTTTGTTGTTTTGTTGTGTGTTTTTTTTCCTTTTAAGTTTCTTTCCAAGGAAAAACTAAAGATATAGCCATGGTTTAGCATTGACTGATTTACTTGCAGAGCTTTCAGAAGATACTATGTGTCTGTCATTGAGTGAATGCTTAATACTGTATTTCACCTAAGTGCCATTGATTATTAAGAGTTACCATTATTTCATGTTCCACTAAAAAGAAAAAAAAAAAAACTACCAATAAAATATGGCACAATGCTTCTTTCAGAATCAAACTCTTCTGAAACACTTTCCAACTCAGTTGTTGATACCCATGTGCTTATACCCAGTACCATCTTCTGTGTTATCAAAGATATTGGTAAAGCTATATGTCCTAAGAGTGCCATCACCACACTGCTGTCTGGACTGACTCAAAACTGTCAACACCAGATACCTGTTGTGTAAGTTTTGTTGTTGATGGTTTACTATTTAGCAAAACTCAGTTTCATTTTTGCCTTAGTATAATCACATGCCTCTAGAAAATAGTTGGCTTCTATTCAAAGTCAGTGGGAGTTTTCTGACAAATTGGTGGTCACTGTTTTAATCATCATTCTGCACTATGTGGATTCTAGTTGCTCTGAAATGTTATCAGTACCAAAGAATTTGGCATTTTCTCTTGCCTTGAGATGCATTACTTGGGGTAGTAACAAACATGTTCATGAACAGTGTATCTAACTCAACCAAGGTGAGAGTCCCATGCATATATAAGTAAAATGTTGAACATTTCCTCTTGATTTACCATTTTTATTTCATAAAATAACAGGCTTTAAATTCCATATACTCTCAAGTTTTATAGAGGATGGCTGTTATTTATAACTAAATATAGCCCATAAACTTATTGCTCAGGTAATAATGAACAGTGACCAAGGAAGGCATGGGAGGAAAAAAATCCAACATTTGGTATTAATCTACCTCAGGCATTTTTTTCTACAACTAAGCAACACAGAATGAAGCATGTTATCATTGTATACTAAGTTAAAGTTTCAAATATCTAAGTGATATGCTGAAAATCACAATAATTTGATCATATTAATCCAGAATTAATTCCCATAATCTGTGATGATCATTCGTCTTCTGAGGCTAAGCAACATCCCTATTTATATTAAGATTAGGAAATTCAGCATAGAGCTGAAATCAAAATGCCTGCTGCAAAATGTATGAGTGACTGTCACAGACAGCTAGTAATTGTTTTACTACACACAATCAGGGATGTTATTTTACAAACACTGTGAAGTCCTTTGGATTTGAGAACTAGAGGCCCAGAATTGAGGCACTTTGTTGTAGTCTAGGAGAATCAAGATGGAAAGAAAAAGCTTTAAAAATATTTTTAATTTGCTCAAAACTCTGAAGGATTTCAAATGCTTTCTGTGTTGTTTATCTAAATAATATTTCAGCTATATCAAGAACTAAATAACCCAAAAAAGACCTTTTTTAAATTTACTTAAATACATATATATTTATATATGTATTTACATATATATACACATATATATTTATATATGTATTTACATATATATTTACAATACATATATATTTAAATACATATATATGTATATGTATATATATAAATATGTGTATATGTATATATGTGTATATACACACACATATATATACATATATATATATTCCATACAGTGGAATATATATATATATATTCCACTGTATGTATATATACAGTGGAATATTACTCAACCATAAAAAATAATGACATCATGCAGTTTGCAATGATGTGGATGGAGCTAGAGAGTATGCCAAGCAAAACAGAAAAATACCATATGATTACACTCATCTGTGGAATTTAAGAAATAAAACAAGCATTGGGGAGAAAAGAGGCAAACCAGGAAATGGACTCTTAACTATAGAGAACAAACTGATGGTTATCAGTGTGGAGGTGAGTGAGAGGATGAATTAAATAGGTGATGGGGATTAAGGAGTACATTTATTGGAATGAGCACAGGGTATGGTATGGAAGTGTTTAATAACCAAATTGTACACTGAAATTAATATACTATATGTTAATGAATTTAAAACTTTTTAAAAAATCAATTAAAAATGGGCAGAGAGTCTGAATAGACAGTTTCTTTGCTTCTTTGCTTCAGCCTTAGGGGCAAATTTCAAGTTTGGTACTCATCTAGTGGCCCACCAAGTTACTCTCAAGGAATGTGAGTTGTAGATGCCATCTTGGCACTCCCTTCCTCCCTTGCTCCAGCTCACCAGTATCTCACAGAGGAGAGCTTATACACTTGTTTGGATCCTCAGTTTTGTTTCTCCTGCCCAAGGGACACCTCCAGATTGCCTGGCTCTTTTTGCCAGTGGGGTTTATGCTTACAGTCCCATAGGACTATATATTTGCATAGTACTAAGAGCTGCGGCCTAACGGTCTGGCTTCTAATCAGCCCAGATCTTGGCATTGAGATTCTCCCCTTTGAAACACTGACAGATTTAGCACATCCTTAAGTACTAGGTATTATTAAAAATATAATAGCTACTTGGACAAGCATAAAGGGTTGAGAGAAAACCAAGAGCTGGGGCACAGTTGAACAATGTGCATCATCTCCTATATTAGGCCACTTCTTTAAGACAGAGGTGTTTTCTTCATTGGCTGTAAAGAAACCAACACAGTCAAGCAAAATGAAGAAACAGAAATGTGTTTCAAATGAAAGAACAATATAGAACATAAGTGGAGAAAATAATGAAACAGAGATGAGTGATTTACCAGATAAAGAGTTCAAAATAACAGTCATAAAGATAGTTTGCTCACTGAAATAAAGGGAAGAATGTGTGAACACAGTAAAAGTTCAACAAGAGATGAGAAGTATATGAAAGCACCAAACAGAAGTCACAGAGCTGAAAAATAAAATACTTGAACTGAAAAAAAAAATTCACTAGAGGAGTTCAACAACAGACTAGATGAAGCAGAAGAAAGGATCAGTTAAATGAAAGACAGTGCAATAGAACACAAAGCAATAACTAAAAGAATGGAGAAAAAAAAATTAAGATAAATTAAGGGACTTACAAAACAGTACCAAATGAACTAACATTCACTTCATAGGACTCCCAGAAGGAAAAGAAAAGGGAAAGAGGCAGAAATCTTGTTTGAAGAAATAATGGTTGAAAATTTTCCTAAGCTTAAGAAAGAAACAGACATCCAGATCTGGGAAGCCCAGAGTGTTCCAAATAAGATGAACCAAAAGAGACCCTAACAAGATATATTATAATTAAAATGTCAAAAGTTAAAGATGAGAGAATTTGAAAACCAGCAAAAGAAAAATAATTTGTTACATAGGAACTCCCATAAGACCATAAGACCTTTAACAGGCCAGAAGGGAGTGGCACAATATATTTAAAGTGTGAAAAGAAAAAAAAAAAAATCCAACCAAGAATACTCTACCCAGCAATTAGCACTCAGAATTGAAGGAGAAATAAAGAGCTTTCTGGATGAGCAAAAACTAAAGGAGTTCATCACCATTAAACTGGTCTTACAAGAAATGGTGAAGGGGCTTCTTTAAGTTGAAAAGGGTACTAATTAATAACAAGAACACATATGAAAGAATAAATTTCACTGGGAAGGTAAATATATAGTAAAGATAGGGGATTAATCATTTATGAAGCTAGTCTGAAGCTTAAAAGACAAAGGTAGTAAAAAGAACTGATATCACACAATAAGATGAAGGATAAAAATCATATGATTATCTCAGGAGACATAGAGAAAGCTTTTTTTTTTTTTTTAAAGACTTTATTTATTTATTTGACAGACGGAGATCAAAAGCAGGCAGAGAGAGAGAGGAGGAAGCAGGCTCCCTGCTGAGCAGAGAGCCTGATGCGGGGCTCGATCCCAGGACCCTGAGATTATGACCTGAGCTGAAGGCAGGGGCTTTAACCCACTGAGCCACCCAGGTGCCCCGAGAAAGCTTTTGACAAAATTCAATGTCCCTTCTTAATAAAATCTCAAGATTTAAGGATAGCGACTAAGGTAGTGAGGGAATGTACTTCAACATAATAGAGTCTATATATGACCAAAACTAACATCATACTGAATGGTGAACAGCTCAAAGCTTTTCCTCTAAGATCAGGAATGGACAAAGATGTCCCCTCTTACCACTTTTATTTAACATAGTATTGGAACTCCTAGGAAGAGCATTAGGCAAAAAAGAAAAGAAATAAAAAGCATACAAATTGGAATGGAAGAGGTAAAACTGCCACCATTTATAGAGAACACAATACTATATATGGAAAATCTCAAAAGCTCCAGAAAAAAATATATATATATTAGAACTAATAAATGAATTCGTAAAGTTGCAGGATACAAAATTAATATACAAAAAAATATTTTGTGTTTCTATACATTGATAACAAACTATCAGGGGAATTAAGAAAATGATCCCATTTACAATTGCATCAAAAAGAATAAAATGCCTAGGAATAAATTAACCAAGGAGTTGAAAGTTCTATATATTGAAAGCCATAAGACATTGGTGAACAAAATTGAACACATAAATAAGTGAAAAGCTGTCCTGTACTTATGAATTATAAGAATTAACATTGTTAAATACCCATACTATCCAAGGCAATCTACATATTCAGTGCAATCCCTGTCAAAAATTTTTATATGCAGCTTTTATATATACATGACAAAAAATTCCCAAAATTTGTATAGAACTACAGAGGACCCCAAATAGCTAATAGCAATCTGGATATAGAACAAAGCTGGAGGGATCATGCTTCCTGACTTCAAACTGTATACAAAGCTGTGGTAATCAAAAGAGTAAGTATAGTATTGGCATAAGAGCAAATACATAGATCAATGCAATTGAATAGAGAGCCCAGAAATATATCCATGCATATATGGTCAATTAATTTATGACAAAGGAGCCAATAAGATACAATGGGGAAAGAATAGTCTCTTCAATAAATGATGTTGGAAATACTGGAGCACTATATTGCTTTGTACATTCAAACTAACTCAAAATGGATTAAAGAACTGAACATAAGACCTAAAATCATAAAAATCCTAGAAAATGTAAGCAGTAAACTCCTTGATGTAGGTCTTGGTGATGATTTTTTGAATGTGGCACCTAACGCAAAAGCAACAGAATAAAAAATAAATAAGTAGGACTACATTAAAATATAAAGACAAAGAAAACTCTCAACAATGTGAAAAGACAGCCTACTAAATGGGAGAAAATATTTGCAAATTGTATATTTAATAAGGTGCTTATATCCAAAATATATAAAACATCCCTTTGGGTTTTTGAAGATTTTTAATTTTTTTAAGTAATTTGTACACCCAATGTGGGGCTTGAACTCACAACCCATATGATCAAGAGTCATATGATCTACTGACTCAGCCAACCAGGTACCCTATCCAAAAATACAAAAAGAACTCATTACAAACTCAGAAAAACAATCCAATTTAAAAATGAGCAGAGGATCCAAATAGATATTTTCCAAAGAGGACATGCTATGTCAACAGATTCATGAAAAGATGCTCAAAATCACTAATAATCAATGAAATGCAAATCAAAACCATAATGCAGTATCACCTCACACCTTTTAGAATGGCTGTTATAAAAAAGACAATAACAAGTGTTGACAGGGATGTACAAAAAAGGAACCCTTGTGCACTGTTTGTGGGAATGTCAACTGATGCAGCCACTATGGAAAAGAGTATTATGTTTCCTCTAAAAGTTAAAAATAGACCTATAATATGATCCAGCAATTCTACTTCTGATTATTTATCTAAAAAAGATAAAAACACTAGCTCAAAAAGATAAAGTATTCCCATGTTTGTTGCAACATTATTTACAATAACCAAGATACAGAAACAATTTAATTGTCCATTGAGGGGTGAATAAAGAAATTGTGATACATATACATATGAAATATTATTCATCTGCAAAAAAAAAAAAAAAGGAATCTTGCCTTTTGTGACAACATGGATAGACCTTGAGAGTTGCTAAGTGACAGAGAAAGACAAAAACTGTGATCTCACTTATATGTGGAATCTTAAAAACAGAAACAAAAACAAAAAAACCTCATAGATACCAAGAACAGGAACAAATTCATAGTTGGAAGAAATAGGATAGGGTATGGGCCAAATCGGTGAAGGGAATCAAAAAGTACAAATTTCCAGTTATAAAATAAATAAGTCATGGTGATCTAACGGATAGCATGGCAACTCTAGTTAATAATACTTCATATTTGAAAGTTGATAGTAAAGTTAAAAAAAAGTTGATAAGAGAGTAGATCTTAAAGTTTTCATCACACACACAAAAATTCTGTATCTATGTGTGGTGACCTGTTAGCTAGACTTATCATGGTGATATTTTGCAATATATACAAATATAAAATTATCTTGTATACCTGAAATTAATATAATGTATGTCAGTTATGCCTAATACCAAAAATGCACCCAAAAATTGGAGTAAAAGGATAATAAAAGCTGCCAATTTTCAACCACACTGATAATTCAAGAACAGGAGGTGAAGGGGAAAAATGCCTGTAAATTAGTCACTATTATCATCCACCTGTAAAGCAGCTTGATTATTGACATTTGTGGCTAAAGATGTTCATCCCAAGGGCATTACTGTCCATGCAAGTAAATGATTGAAGGTAACAGACTTAATGTTTCCTTCTGGGCTGGTTGGACGAAATAGTCTCTTTTGAAGCCTCTGGCTGTAGGAATCTTGTAGGCTTCCAAAGTATAAAATTCAACCATTCAAACCAAGCGATTCATCTCTGATTGCTGCAGATTGGTACAATCCATCTGCTACTGTCATTTCCCAGCTCTCTGTGCCCAAATTATATTCCTTCAATTGCGCCTAATTGTATTGCTAAAACAATCTAAACTCTAATGTCTATATTTGGGCACTGTTTTATGGTGTTACTGATTTGCTTGTTGAATCTGCAACCTCCTTAAAGGCTCTTAAAATCTTTGCTCCAACCAACAATTTGTGGTAATATGAATGATTTTTAAAATCTATTTTTTTCACCATATCTACTCTTTTCTCTCTGCAGAACATTCAGATGGTTCAAGTTAGTTTTCATTTACTACTTCATTGTAGGAGAGTATCATATTGCCCAGAAAAGAATTAAAGCATTTACATCTTGGGGCAAAAATCTTTTAAAACACCACTCTGGAAATCAAGTAAGTGTTCATTTCATTTGCAGGTTGAAAAATATTGTACTACTCAATGAAGTTTTACATGATTGGTTTCTTTCCTATTATTTTTAGCCTTGGGGTTTGAGAAAGTAAATTATACCCACCAATATCCTGTTCTTCGGAGAAGTTTCAAATGCTTTTAATAAAATCTGGAACTGGAAAACTTTTACTACACAAAGAAATAATTATAACAAGTGGTCCAAGTGCAGATTTTAAATGTACACACACATTGACAAGGTCATAAATTAACTTATAAAATTCACTGCTTATGTATCACTGGGATCAATTTTTAATGAAATTTAATAAGAAAGATCATCACTCATTATAATTGGTTAAAGTTAATAGAGTTTCTAATTAACTATTATCCAGTCAAATCAAAAGCTGTCTGTGGAAGCTATCCTATGAGAAGGGGGAAGAAAGTATAGAGTTTTGGAGAAATTCTTTTTTACTTGTTACTAATGTTTAAATACAATAGAAACATTTGCCATGAGTTCAGTACAGAAGGAGCAAGTTACCAAATTATCTGTGTTTCCTGTATCTGCAGTCTGTTTCTCTCCATATCTAGACTGCAAACATGCTGTAATTTCACAAACATAAAAATAAAGAAATAAGCAACAGCAAAATAAACTTATTTTAGCCATATAATTTCATCAAGATACAGTCTATTTTGTAGGTTTCATTTATAGTACTTTTGAAGTTGTCTCCACTGGCCATAATATATTCAACACTGAGTTCTAGTTTTGTATACATACCTGCCTGCTGTGTCTCTTCCCCCTCCCTGAAAACAGTCCAGTAGGCTTCTCTGTTTAAAGTGCTTTTGTCTTCCTCTGTCAATCCTCCTGGTCTTTTCTATCTAGATAAATGTTCTAATCACCCACCAAATTGCTCAAGGCAAAAACCTGGAAGTCATCCATGATTCCTCACATACTTTCCTTCCACCTTTCCATCTAGTTCTTCATTAATTGAAGTCTACACATTGAAAACATATCCAAAATGCATTCACTTCTCCCAGATCTTATGAAAACTACCATCTACTATTATTACCTAGGCTAATGCAGTACAACACCTTTTTTATGTGCAATAATCAGAAACTATCATCTGATTTTTATAATTGTGCATGAAGGTGAAGTTTCAGAGAGACTGAAAAAGAAAGATATTTTAAAAGATTGGCATTGAGTTTACTGGGCATTGAAGGGACAAGGAATGTTATGGCCATGTCAACCTTGCTGCATTGTTTTGATCTGTATTTACATCCTATCTTGCTTTCCTAAAGATTGCTGTTCAGGACGGCAAATCATCCTACTCCTTAACATTCTGCACTTCTTTTTCTGTGGAATTTTGCTTGGTAATAGTCTGCAAGCTCTTCAGCACGCACACTTATATATATATATATATATGTATATAGATAGATAGATAGATAGATAGATATGCACACACACACACACACACCTTTTCCATATTTACTCTATGTAATCAGATATCAGCTGGAATTTTTTCCCCCTTTAGATATAGGCAGCATTAACTCAACCTCCATTATTAGCCTCATAGTAGTCTAAAATTCTCCTAAATATCTGTGAATTCCGAGAAAGCATATATTTTCACAATCACTTTTTTCTTTAAGCTTCCACTTCTGTTGATTTAGTTCCATGTGGGCTTACATGTGAGTTTCTCACAATTCAATGAGTTGACTGCCTGTTTTTCACTCTTTGAGTCATTGTAAGTCTCAGACTTGCTATCTTTTCCCATAGCTACTACTTCATCCCACTCCAGGAAAAAAAAAAAAAAAAAAAGCCCTTCTCACACAAGTATCTCTGAATAATAGCAGTGATGATAGAAGAAGGATATATATTAGACCAATGAAAACAGCAAATTAAACAATAACTATTCTTGTTCTTAGAAGTCCTTTAGCATCCTCATTACCAAGAATTTCTTTACTGGTCACTTTATTGAATATAAAATTATGTCTGACAACTCTCTCTCCTCCATGTATACATAGAGTGTATACATGGAGTGATACATGTATACACTCCATGTATACACACAAGTCAGCTAGATTATCTCTGGGAACTTAAATCCTCATTCTAGGGGGTTGTTCAGTTCGGCTTTCTCCAGAGGAAACTCTAGGCGGGTATTTCAAACCCTAGGTGGATATATACCTAACCAGCCACATCAAGAAGCATCAGAGAACCCGAGGACCTTTCATAACCAAGATCCACTTTCATTAGAACTTTACAGATATAAATATATATTTATCCCTGTTGTACAGATGCTTTCTTTAACTTTGAAATTTGGACATAAAGGAAATCATATTATTTCTAAGGTTGTCTAACTTCAAAGGAGCATATATTTTGTTTTTAAAAACACCATCATTTAGAAAACCACATTGAAATGTGATGCTTTCTTTGTAACTTTACATTCTTATGAATAGGATACCACTCCAGTAATGATCTGTTAACTCTAGATCTAGTTTCAACAGCTTTCCTTCTCTAATGGATCATTTTCATCAGTACACAAATATACTGTTTTTTTTTTCCTCTAATTAAAATTTTCTTTCTCAGGATACCTGGGTGGCTCAGTTGTTTACTTCAGCTCAGGTCCTGGGATTGAGTCTAGCATTGGTCTCCTTGCTCAGCGGGAAGCCTGCTTCTCCCTCTACCTCTGCCTGTCACTCCCCCTGCTTGTGCTCTCACTCTCTGCCGCTCTCTCTCCCTGACAAATAAATAAATAAATAAATAAATAAATTTTAAAAATTTATTTCTTGACTCCATTTCCTTCAGCTATTCATTTCTTTGCTCCCCTATACAATAAAAGTTTTAGAATAAATTATCTGCACTTCCATTTTCCAATGTCTGTGCTCCCATTTAGTCTTCAACACAGCTCAGTCTTTCTCTCCCTACTCCCACTTCATTGAACTTGTTCTGAGGTTTCCCAGTGTTTTCTATTTTGATAAATCCAGTACCTTGTACTTCTCATCTTTATTCCCTTTAACAACATTTGTCTCAATTGATCATTCCTTCTTTGAAATGCATTCATCTTTGGCTTCAAGAAACACCACACTACTGTTTTTTTTTTCCCAATTTATTTGTCACTTTTCAAATCTCCTTAACTCATTCCTTATCATCATTTTTACCTCATATCACTGAAAAGTCACAGGTCTTTGTATTTACATTTTTCTGTCCACATTCACTCCTATGGAATGTCATCCATTCTCATATCATCCATGTGCTATCAAGTCTCAAATCTATATTTCTAGTTATCAAAGTATAATTCTCAAAAATGTAAAAATATAATTCTATAGATTGTGAACATACATCAGAATGTCATTTAATCTATTACTGATTAAATCAGCAGAGTGATGAGGTTGGTTTTATATTGTTACAGATGTTACAAAGAAGAAAACATTTAGGGGCGCCTGGGTGGCTCAGTGGGTTAAAGCCTCTGCCTTCAGCTCAGGTCATGATACCAGGGTCCTGGGATCAAGCCCTGCATCGGACTCTCTGCTCAGCGGGGAGCCTGCTTCCCTCTCTCTCTCTGCCTCCCTCTCTGCTTGCTTGTGATCTCTCTCTGTCAAATAAATAATAAAAAAAAAGAAGAAAACATTTATACAATGTTAGAAATAATTTTGCCCAATAATACAGTGGGTTGCCTTCTGAGGAAATGAGATGCCTCATACCAGAAGTGTTTAAGCAAAGTGACTGGAAGACAGTTTACCAAGAGTTTTTCCAAGATTTTTTATTTATTTATTTATTTTTTAGGTAGGTTTAGGTAATAAGAGCTGGTTGAGTTTCCTGGAAAGCAGAATCTGAAATGGAATTTAGAGTGCAGCATATATCTTAATGAGTGAGTTTGGAACTAGTAATTGTACAAGGAGGGAACAGAGTAGGATTGAACATAAGGGAGAAGTCAAACTGTGATACAGGTCTAATGACAGTCTTGACAGGCTCATGCCAAGAGGGATTCTGGCACTAGAATGACACTTTAGTGCTACCCTAAGTTGGCCCTGAGTAGCCACAGTTTATACTGCACATCAATCATAATTAGATATGGACATCTTGGAAAGGAATATCTTGGGCAAGATAGCTCTCCTGGCTGAGGCAATCTGTGAATGGAGCTGATGGCTAAAAGCTCTCTACTGACAGCATTCCCAGTAGCTGGATGATAAGCCCTTTATTGGAAAAAGATTTGGGTGCCGCATCATAGTGTTCACTACAGTACTCTATGAAGTCTAACCCAGTGCCAAGATTCTTTTTATATGCAACTATTTTAATAAAACATTGCATGTTCTAATTCAAGTTGAATTATGATGACTTCCAAACTTCCAAGCATGCAATATCATACATAGTTTAAGTGGACTCAATCCATGATGAAAGAAAGAAACTATGCTTTAGTAAATGTGTCAATCATTTATTTATAGAAGCAAATTTTTATAATATATGTCACAAATCTACATGATAATCCCAAGTGCCAGATTTTACTTTTGACTAGCTGAGCAAGCTAAAATATTCATAAATTCACATGGAGCCAGATGGCTTCCCAATGAATATGCATTTGAATGATTCCTGTGCATTATTTATTCCAAGAAGTACACAAAATACACCATCATCATAGTAGGGACTTCTAATGTTTGTTTCAGAAAGGAATCAAGAAATAACAGGTGTCCAATGCTAACCATATTTTGGGTTGAGCTTTGAGTCCATGTGTATTTGAAAATTACTAAGACAAAATAAATATAGTTACTTCCCAATAGTCTCTGAAATATTAGGAATCTGAAATAAGGAGTTTTAAACAGGAATAGCTAGTGGAGTGCTTGAGTGGCTCAGTTGTTAAGCATCTGCCTTTAGCTCAGGTCATGATCCCAGGGTCCAGGGATAGAGCCCCACATCAGGCTCCCTGCTCCATAGGAAGCCTGCTTCTACCTCTCTCACTCCCCCTGCTTGTGTTCCTTCTCTGGCTATCTCCCTCTCTGTCAGATAAAATCTTAAAAAAAAAAAAAAAAAAAAAACAAGAAACAAAAAAACAAAACAATAATAGCTGGCATTGGTAAAAGAAGAGAGCTAAACTTTATGAATATTTTTTTTAAAAACTAATTTGCTAGGTCTCTAAAACTTCAAAAGTATAACACAATAAAACTGTTGCCATTTATTATTAAGTTCATCAGTATTTTTTGAGAGTGCATATATTTTGTTTTTCTTTTCAGGTTGAAATTCCAGATGTGAATTAGAAATAAAAACATAATTTAATTACTGTTTCTTAAAAATATTTTGGGAAAGATGAAATAATAACTTTCTGATTTTTTTTCTTATTTTTCAATTCAGAGTATTATTTTCATTGAAATCTTTTCTCTTTTTAGAGCTTCCTGTTCTCTAGAGATACATTTTTCATTGTTATTTCTCTCTCATTCTTGCTCTTTTCCCCTTTAAATATGGTAAACAAGCACAGTTGTTTTATAAACTGCATTTGATAGTTCTATCAGAAATCAGTGAGGATCTGCTTCTGAACCTGATTTTTCAGCTCATGTTGCCATGCTTTCTTGTATGTCTGATTAACTTTGATTATTTGCTGCTCATTGTCCTTGGTAAAGTATCTGCACGAGTTCTCTATGGCCTAAAATGAAAGGACCTTCCTCAAACATTGGCATTTGCTTCTGTCGGGAGACTGGAGAGGCATTACCAGTTGAGAACAGTTTTATAGAAATTCACCTTAGGTTCTGTAGCCTACCAGGCTTTGCATATCCAGAGGGCAAATCTGTAGTGAGTGTATTTATGGCCATAATTTCTCAGGGATCTTGTTTCAATTTCTTTTTAATTTCTCCTGCTTTGCTTAATACTAAAGGAACCTATTATACAATTCCTTTAGTCTGGAGTAAAGAATGACAGATTTACTTCTAGTTGATCCATAATCTGAAGAATAAAGAAGTTTGGGGGGAAGTTCTAGCTTAATATGTCCAAGATCCTGTCTAAGAATCTCCAATCCATGGGTGCCTTAGGAGACCTTCTGATTCTTTGGAACCTAAGAGCAAATGTGTGTTTTTCTAACTTACACAAGACAAAAATTTATTCCACATTCCAGTTATATTTTTGGGTTCAAAAGCTTTTCCCTAAAATGACTATGTTTGCTCTTATATTATTTTAGTTCATCAATATTTTTAATATTTAGCATCTAAATATCAGTCTTCTATTATCATTTATATGATGCATAAATTATGTCTTTATTCTGTTGACGTATTATTAAATTTTTTGCTAGCAATGGTGTATTTTTATCAGTGGCATACCAGGGCATGGTATGTTAGCAAAGGGAATGGTACCAGTAGATGGTGTATCTTTATAATGAATGTTATGGTGATGGAATGTAATGAACAAGAAAATGCTAAATTTAGGGAGAGAAAAAAAATCAGGATAAGATAAACATCTAGACCCTAATCCCTTTAAAGTCCACATTAAAGAAGCCATATAACAAGGTAGACAACGCAACACCTAGCCTGCTATAGAGATAAACCACTTTAAATCTGTTACAGAGGAAGCCAAAATATGCATAAGAGGAGAAGTAAGTTGGGGGGAAATTGGAGGGGGAGACGAACCATGAGAGACTGTGGACTCTGAGAAGCAAACTGAGGGTTTTGGAGGGGAGGAGGGTTGGAGGTTGGGTGAGCCTGGTGGTGGGTATTATGGAGGGCACGTATTGCATGGAGCACTGGGTGTGGTGCATAAACAATGAATTGTGGAACACCAAAAAAAAATTAAAAAAAAACAAATAAAAATTTAAAAAAGAGAGATAATTATCTACCTACACACAGCCACATTTTCTATTCAATTGCTCTGTTTTATTTTATTCGTAACCATGATTACTGCTTGGATTTATTTATCTGTTAATTTGTTTTGCTCTTTTTCCTTCACAGAAATTGAATACAGCCACCAGCAGGCACCTTTTCTGTCTGGTTCACCACTTTAACACCAACACCTCATATAAGGCTCATCATAAAGAATTTCAATAAATATTTGTTGAAGAGATTTTAAAAATATGCATAAGCAGACAAAAGGTTTTGTTCAGTGTATGTGCCTTGAAATAGGAAATGGGTATATATAATTTCCTCAGGGATAAGATTATTGTTTATAACAAATAATATAGACTACTTCTCTAACTTCAAATTATCAAATATATATTGGATGTTAATTATATGTCAGGGCGTTTTCTAGATAGTAGGGCACTTTCCATTGCTCTCAGGGTTTTTTAGTCTAGCAAATGACAAGAGAGGGGAAAAAAAGTAATTGTAGTAAATTGTGACTAGAGCTATAATAAACAAACTGCCAGGTGTCCTGAAGGGCAGTCAGCATAAGGGACTAACAAATGTACATGATCAGGACAGGCCTCTCAAGGAAGTAAAATTTATACCAAGACCTGAAGGAATAATAAAAATTGACATGCTTATGGAGTTTTTTGTTTGTTTTTGAGGTGGACAGAAGGAGAGAAACAGTGGAAATAGCATTAGTGAAGATTGATAGGAGAAGCTCTAAAAGAAGCCCTGTCTGAAGTGTAGTGTGTGTAAGAAGGAGCTGCTTGGGGAAATACCCAAAGTTTAGGTTAATTTATAGTCCTTCATAAAAATGTTCATGTACCTTTCATAAATTAAACAGTCAGTTATCCCAGAGAGTAGAGAAGGTAGTATAGTTGTGTGTGTGTGTGTGTGTGTGTGTGTGTGTGTGAGAGAGAGAGAGAGAGAGATAAGTGGAGGTAATTGTTCCAGTATTTGGCTACCAAATGACAAAGTTGACTTTTTGACAGTAAGGAATAGGAAATCAAACAAATTTTTTAAAAATAAAAAAAAATAAAAATCCAATGTCTTTGCACAGATCACTTCTTAGTAAAACACTGTAAATTAAGGGAGGGTGGTGGTCCATGTGATAACTTCGCCTAACCATTAAGTAGTGCACAAAGAACAACACTGTAGAATTGAAATGAGAGAACTGGAAAAAGAGGAAGCTCATAAGCATATTAACATAATATGGATATTTCACAGGAGCTTATTTACTCTGAACTTCAAAAAATAGATTTCAAAACTTTAGTGTTTAATCCTATATTTTATATTCTCTTTAAACACATATTTCTGGGAAATGTTTTTGTTTAGACATAAATAGCTACCTTTTGTCTTTACAAGACTTTATCATCATCTGTGCTGAACTAAAAATTCAGTATGCAGGTGGCTTTTTTATTGATATAGGTATGACACCACTACAACATTATTATATCAATCTGATTTAAAGAGCAAAAAGAATGTGTTTATGTAGTTAGCTACACTGCATAAACCTTTTCTTTCATGGCTCTTGGTAGAAAAATAACAGTAACAACAAAAATACTTACATAAATGCATATTTTATAGCCCATAATCAGACATTAGCTAAAGCAATGAAATCATCTTCAAAGTTTTCCAGTGAATAAAAACAGAACATAATTTTCTAGTTAAGCATAAAGCTCAACACAGGGCAAAGTATAAAAATTGGACAGTGTTTTAATTTGGTTCCTAGCTCTACTGTTAACTCATTGTGATCTGCATTAAGGCAAAAGTCAAGATATACAAACACTAGGGGCCACTGGTCCATGTGAGTCTGGGAAACTTTACTAGATAAAACTTTACTAGAAAGCCTTTTTCTTTTTTCTTTTTTCTTTTTTTTTTAAAGATTTTTATTTATTTATTTGACAGAGAGAGAAAGGGTGCACAAGCAGGGGGAGAGCAGGCAAAGGGAAAGAGAGAAGCAGACTCCCCACTAAGCAAGGAGCCCTGACCTGACTCCATGGCAGGGCTCAATCCCAGGACCCTGGGATCATGACACAAGCCAAAGGCAGACGCTAACCGACTGAGCCTCCCAGGCACCCCTGGAAAGCCTTTTTCAAATTAAAAGCAAACAAATAAAATACCTTCTAAATGGATGATAATAGGCTGCCTATTTAATTATGATATCTAGGAAAATTTAATGGATTAAAGGAGCACTTAGAAAATATGTTCAGTCATTCCTTTTAGCTAGGATAAATATATTTTATAATCCCTTACTGCATATCCGAGAAAAACTTTTTTTCTATGATCTTTCTTCTATAATAATGAGGTAGGTGTCTTGCATTGAACACTGCATTTCAAATGTAATTTCAGTAGACTTACGTTAAAAACTTTTATGATCCTCTTTGTAACATGATGCTTCTGTTTAAACCACTCACTTTCCTTAGTATGTTTCTTGACATAATATACCATGAATTCATATATAATTTCCATATTCCTCTCACTAATAGAACACTGCTACTTCCCCAAGTGCTTCTCTCCTCTGATAATTATGGGGGTTTTTTTAGTTTTTCCAAGCAATGTTGGTTTGCTTTTTTATTCCTTTTGAAACTCTTGTTATTTTTCCTCCTTCTGTTTCCTCCTGTTGCCGCCACTTTGTGTAATTTGTTTGTCATTTGCTATTTATGACTTTTCCTAACTTAATCTCATCAATTATTTGTCTCAAAAAAAAGAATCCAAGTTGAAGTTTAAGTTACTTTGATCTCATCAGTTTTGTTTAATTTGTTTTATTGTATAAGCAATAATAGAGATTTTAATGAACACTATCTTAATAATTTCTCTGAATCCTCTAAAGTGATATGATTTAAATTGTGTTCAAGCTCTCATTTTATCATATGTTCAAACTTAAAATAGTCATTTCTGTTCCAAGATTTTTAAAGCTTCTCAAGCAGCAAGACCTATTTCAAGTCATGCCATGCCCAAAAAACTTCTATAGCCAGCCCAGTATAACCCTTTCCTTTTCTGAAGTTGTATAGTATGTGGTTTTCTGCACCATCCACTTGACAGCATCAAAATCTACTTTGTAGATTCAGTTTGTTTTATTTTCCTGCTGTTATTGGACCAGATAGATAGGTAGATATGTATATATGTGTGATAGATATAATGTATATACATATATAGTGTACCTATGTATGTAATGTATGCATACTTATGTATATACACTATTTACACACATATGTAATTGTACATACTGGCCAAATATACAGGTACTTGATCATCAGAAAGAAACAGGTATAACAGCTGCCTCTAATAACTTTAAAAGATGCAGCCCCGATATATCATCTTTAGATGTTTTTGCAGATTAATGCAGGTCCAGACTCAGTAGAAGAAATGAGAATTATGGAATAATTCAAAGAGAGATAGTGTGGTCTTTAGAGGATCTGTAGATAACTATTGTGATTAGCTAACAAGTTAACTACTATGTACCTAAATATGATGGTTTTCAGCATCATGGGAAATGAAAGTTCCAGAAAGATGATGATAGAATTAATTTGTTAAACCCCAATTGATGGTGTGCATTTATCTCTCATTCCGATATGCCTAAGGCCCTCACAAATTCCAAATGCCTTGTCACCCTTCCCCACAGGCTCCATCACTTCTCTGGCTGCATATATGAATAGTAAAAAAGGGAAAAATTTCAGGTTACTATTTGTTTAATCAGATTTAGACCTCAACTTGGGCCGCTCTGGGCAGCAGCTAGGAAATGCTGTCACCTAGTGAGCCAACTTAAACAGTTAGACTCGAGATTTGGAATTTAACTCCAGTATATTCTGCCATGACTTAATAAACCTCGGCATCGGAGACACCCAAGTTAGAAATATCTGCATCAATTATTTTAGCTCTCAAAAGGTGTTGATATTAAATGGTAGGGTTTGTACTGTGGGGAAAGTGGGGAATCCTTGGGGAGGAAGGAGGTGCTTCTAACAGTTTCTACCACGTTGTAATTCCAAACATGAATCTCTTCCATTGAGGACAATTTTTAAAGGTTTTTAAAATGAGCTAAGTCTAGTTCACATTTTTTCACATTGGCATAGACCTCAAGTGACCATAATTATGGAGTCAAGAGGCAAATCAGAGAACTAAATAGAGTGAGAACATCAAGGAGAAGGTGGTCTAAATAGTTCATGGAATTATAAAGGCTCCTCAGAGGTGCTAACATCTCAGTTGAATTCTTAATATGATTTTTCATGAGTGGTATGGGCAAAAATAGTAGAGGCAGTCACTCTCCATAATACCAGACTAGGGAAAGTACAATACACACTTACTATAAATGCAGTTAAATGCAGTGTTAACTTCTGAAAATGACTCTCCATGAAAACAAATTATCCTGAAATTCACAATTATGGTCTACTCTTGATAATCCATTTTAAGAAAGGGAATAAAATTTTAAAGAAAACATGTAATTTGTTCATAAATTCTAATTGAAATTGTTAATTTTTATATATTTTAAGTGTATATATATATATATATATACACTTAGATTATTAAATTTGAATATCAAGTGGGAAGGGTATGTCATTTGGATACCAGTAAAATAAGATACAAACTTATTATGACATATATTGACTATATAAAATTGGAAACTTGTGTTTATTATCAAAAGTATGCTGACATTAGGATGTACTCCAATATTACTTTGCTATAACAAGTCCCCTAATAATTGTTTCCAGGGACGGTAATGTCTACAACAAGAAATCAAAGCTGTGTGGCCCTATAAACTGTGCTTTCCGTTGATTCACCCCACCAAATGGATTAATCCATTAACAGAACTGTGAGTAAAAATTGACTTTTTATTTTATTTTTTATAGATTTTATGTATTTATTTGAGAAAGAGAGCAGAATGAGAAACAGAACATGAGCGGGGATTAGGGGCAGAAAAAGAGGGAGAAGCAGACTCCCTGCTGAGCAGGGAGCCCTAGGTAGGGTTCCAGGGATCATGACCTGAGCTGAAGGCAGACCCTTAACTGACTGAGAAGCCCAGGTGCCCCAAAATTGACTTTTTTGTATCCCCAACAGTTTCACACTAATTTAACCATAGCAATCCTTTTTAATTTCTCTTCAGGACATTCAAGATTATATGTATATGAAATTTCAGCTGTGAAGGGACCCAGTCTAGTTCCACAACTACGATATAAAATGGATAGAAAATGTTAAGTTGAGTCAGTGTCAGTTCTAATTGGTGGGGTGCTGAGCTGGGCTATGTGAACAGAAGGGGGATCTTGAACTTCTGAGTACATGCCAAAGACTGATGCCATTTTTGGCACTGTATGATACAGGACTTCAGGAGGATGGCATGAAAGTGTATGGCATGATAACTCTTATCACCATTCTTCCACTAAGAAGATACAGGATGAGATATAATAAGAAATAATGATTAACTGTGCTTGGACAGACTACTTACTGAGATTGTTTCTGCTTATAGGGACTAAGAAAAGAACTGGTCATATGGAATCACTCTGCAGGCTTTCTAACAACCACATGTTTTATAAATCCACTTTTTGAACCTGTAAGTAATTTGCTCAACCTACATAAAATTAGCTTTCTGTTCATTTTTGAGGAATAGCCCCAAGTGGATAATTGGTAAGTGACAAGAAAACTCAATGTAAGCAGAACTATATTTGTTTCCCTCTTCCACTTTTTTTTTCTTTGTTTATTTGTTTGATTTTCAGAAGAGATCAGGTGCATTCAGAATAGTATGGCCAGAGATTATTTGTTTGACTTTTAAATGACAAATCTCAGGCATGGAAGTGTTATGCCTAAAGACAATAATTTATTAATTGAACTATTAATTATAATATAGTGTTATTTCCTTATCAGGCCAGTTGACTCAGGAAGGGAGAAAGAAGGATAAAAGGAAAGTAGAAATGGCCTGTGTCATGAAGTTTATATTATTCTGATGGTTTTAATGATATTTTTTTCCAAGTGGAATCTAGGCTTTATTATATATACCTTCTCATTACCAATCATTTATATCTCTATCACAGCACAAATGTTTTATTGCAATTGCCTGTTTATGTGTCTCTCCCTGGCCCCCATGGGCACTTTGGAGTGCCTGGTATAGTACATGCTTACTGAGCAAATAGATGAATCAATCCACCAATAAAGAGCAGAACGGACAATTGAAAGAAGCCCCATCAATTTGGAAAAGAAAGTTTTAGCCAGTGACAGAGATGTGACTCATTTCTGTTTATTTAGATTCTTTAATAAACTTTACTTTATGTTTACCCAGCAACAAAGGAAGGCAAAGGAAAAATTAAGATTTTTGTATTTGCAGTCATAGTATATTGGAAACAAAAATAGCAATATACTTTTTTTCTTTCTCTAATATACCCTCACATCTTGAGATACTGAGAACACCTGTTTAAATTACTGCAAAATTGATTTTTTACCTTTACTTTCATTCTTATATATTGTCAAGTCCTATTAATTTTTAAGAATTAATCGAAATATTACCTCAGTAATGTTCAGATTCATAATGGTAATTTATAGCTCCATCCAACATACTTCAGGTATTCTAGTGGAAAAGAAAGGAAACTTGTTTATTAAGAATCTTACAAATTATATTTCTTAAAATGCAGAAATTTATGCTTAAAAGGAAATTGATCAAATAATTTTTAATTGAATAGTTTTATCTTAGACAATACACAAATTTCCTTTAGAAGCTTGTGTTTAGAATGCCTGGGTGGCTCAGTTGGCTAAGTGACTGGTTTCAGCTCAGGTCATGATCTGGGGTCCAGGGATCAAGCCTCCCAGCGGGCTCCCCCTGCTCTGCAGGGAACCTGCTTCTCCCTTTCCCTCTGCCTACCACTCCCCCTGCTCTCTCTCTCTCTCTCTGTCAAATAAATGAATAAAATCTTTTAAAAAAATTTGTTTTAATAGGAGGAATTTTATGTTTATTAAACACAAGGAAAAAGCCTAAATGTATACCAATTAGTAATTCTATGATTAAAGCAATAATTCTCTTAATTGCTTGTCAACCAGATATAATACATCGACAATCTAAACTTCCCTAAACTTTGGAACATATTAATAAGAACTCATATACAGTGAAAGAACAACTTAGGTTTTAAGTGTAAATGAACTCATATCCCTAAATTTGTTAAGAATTGTTCCAAGGGCATCAGTTTGATTTCATGGGATCCATGTCCTTTATAATTTATCTGTTGGAATCATAAAGGTAGAAGTGTCAAGGTCAGTTTTTATATTTTTCATCTTGAGATCATCCTTTTAAATATTTATGAAGAGACTATTATGAAATATAAATAGCAGATGCACAAGTGTAGATAGGGATAAATAAATAATATGAACCCAAAATAAAGGAATTCAGAAAGAATGTAAATAGGCTTATTGAAAGAGTATTAGAACATATCTATGTATGTGCTGAAGTGGTCTGATAAATCATTTGAAAAGGTGGAGATATTAACATTATATTTAGGCAATTCAGTAGAACATGGAGGTTGGTCAAAAAGGAATAGTTAAAGAACTAAGGTATTTACTAAATCTCCCCTGACATTTTGAATGAAAAAAAAAGTATGAAAGAAAAATTGCTTACTATGAGTCATATATTCCTTTGAGAAGGCTTTTCCTTATAAGTTATAAATATTCCTTGACAAGCTCAAATGGTCTTGTTAAGAAATTACTTTTTTAGGTCTTATTTATTTTATATTTTTCCTTAATTTTTAAAAATTATTGAACTTTTCTACTAAAAGTTTTACATTTACAGAAAAATTGAACAGAAAGTACAGAAAGTTCGCATATACTCTTTATTACCACCCTTCTCAGTCTCCCCTATTATTGGCATCTTAAATTATTGTGGTATTTTTACCATTGGTGAACCAATATTGATATGTTATTATTAACTAAAGTCCATAGTTAACATTTGTGATTTATAGTTCTATGGGTTTTTCCAAATGCATGATGCCAAGTATTCACCATTACATTATCATACAGAATAATTTCACTACCTTAAAGAATTCTTGTTCTCCACCTATTCATTCCTCTCCCTTCCCTGCTTCTCCAACAACCACTGATCTTTTCAATGTCTTCATAGTTTTGCCTTTTCCAGAATGCCATACAGCCAAATCATCTATTGCCCTAGTGATATCCATAGAATAAAACTCTGAGAATCTAAACAATCTTCTTCTCTTTACTACAGTGTTTTCTTCTCTCTTCTCTTACATTGAATTCAATCACAAAAACCTTCAGATAAGTAGGCAGTTCATTTTAAGCAACCTTAAAATGGTGCTCCTCAAAGTATGCCTTGGGTAGCATCTACCTGAGTGATTAGAATCACTAAGCATTCATGTTGAAATTCAGATTCCTTGGCCCTAGTACTGATCTTACTGAACAAGAATTTCTAGGGATGTAACCCTATTTCTTTTTTTTTTTTTTTTTTTTTTGCATAGCTCCTTAGGTGGCATCTACACTCGCTAAAGTTTGAGAAGTTTACCATTTTTGTAATTAGGTTGGGTTTTTGATAATATATGAGATAACATGCTTTTTGAACTTTCGGCAGTCCAGAATGGTGAAGAGTAGGATTCAATCTAGAGCATTTGGCCAACTCAACATAGAAAGAAGTAATTTTTACAGAAATATACTCAGTAGTGAGGAGAATATTTCCTGATTCCATGTGGATTTCCTCCTACATCCCTTAGGAAAGAAAAGTGAAAGATATTATCCTGGGTCATTTACTTATTCCAGCCTTTCTTCACCTTCCAGAAGGCATGCAGGAGGATTACTCCACTGCTCTTAACCCATGACCTAAACTCATATTCTTAGAAGTGGCTTACAGATTTTGTTCCTTTGAAAGTAGGGAATTGTTATAGTTTAATAACATTAAATATTTTATGTATTGGGGTTACCATTTCCCGAATTTTTATGCTGTTATCCTACCTTTTTAGGGGGGAGGGGACAAAATTTATTGCTTCAGAATATAACAAGATTCATTTGAGTTGCTGATTGGATTTGTAAACTAATAGCACAAATTGTAGCTTTTGAAAATCAAAGCTTTCATTTGTAAGAGCCAGCCTTTCTGAAAGAATAAAACTATTTTTGAAAATCAAAAGGAAAAGTCCTAAAAATTAATGCATCAAATTTGTATTGTAAACAGGAAATTGGAGAAATAATGCAAAATAATCTAATAACTAGGTTTTCCTTCAAATGGTACAGGCAGTAAACACACACATGCACACACATACTGGTGTAAGACTTGAGATAGTAGAGAGAGAAAAAGAAGATCAGGGAAAATAGATTAGGTGTCCTTAAGGTCTGCAGTCCTGCTTCCCATATCTGACCCTCTGGAGTCACAGTATGGAAACCACGGATTGTTTTAGGGAAATCTGAGAGAAGGGAGAGCTTGTGCATTATTTCCCAAGGCTACACCTTGGGAGACCACAAGTCTCTTCTTTTTTTTTTTTTTTTTTTAAATTTTATTTATTTATTTGACAGACAGAGATCACAAGTAGGCAGAGAAGCAGGCAGAGAAAGAGGAGGAAGCAGGTTCCCTGCTGAGCAGAGAGCCCAATGCAGGGTTCGATCCCAGGACCCTGGGATCATGACCTGAGCCGAAGGCAGAGGCTTTAACCCACTGAGCCGCCCAGGCGCCCCTGACCACAAGTCTCTTAAAGAAGTCTGCCCAGTATGGCGTTCAGGACTATACTAAATAGTTGGTCTTCAATACCAAGCATTGAGGAAGTCAGGTGCCTGGGCCAATGAGCCTAAAGGCTGTCTGTCTGGGGACAGCAAAGACTTTCTGACATGAGATATGTGTCTCATAAGTGCTAAGGGAAAGCAGGTGCAACTGGCCTTCAAACAAGGAAAATGCAGAATGCATAGAACAAGTAACCAGAAGCCCCCACAGAAAAGCAAACAGCAAAAGCCATGGCAGCATATACTGATGAAGAGAGATAAGGAAAGTTTTATCTGTGGGTGGACAGAAATGTCCATGAAGTCAGATTATCTACTTCTCTAGCTATATCTGATAGCTATATCTGGAGCATAGATTACTTTTGCTGAGAAAAAGGTATGGGGAATCCTAAATTTACCTTAGCATTTACTTCAAAAAGACAAACGATTTCAATATTAAACTATAATAAATGTGACATTCATACCTGTTACATGAAAACTATATACTCTGGAGGTGAATTTCAAGATCAGAATCTATATCCTTTAGGTATAACTATATTATACAAAAGAAATACATAGTTAAAAATCAGATAACTTTTCTATGTTTTCCATTTTTTCTACATCATGCCCTGAGTTCATTTATATCAGTAGAAATATGCAGAGGTCAAGAGAAATGAACCCCATGAAGTAAATGGAAGGTGAATGAAAGAAGAATTATGAGAGACTTTAACAATAATAATATCTACCTTGAACTTCAGAAATATAAAGACCCAGAATTGATTCCGACTCATCCGCCTACTAGCAAATCTGGATTTTCTCATCCATAATATAGGAATGATATATATACCCTGCAGAATCCTGCAACATATGAGGTATAAATGACAAAATGTATATAAAGCACTCAGACTAGTATCTATCACACAAGAAGCGTTCAATCTTATTATTCACAATATTGTTCTCGTCGTTATTTTATGAATTGCCGTTTGTAGAACTCAGTGTCTTAGATTTTATCTATGATTCTTATGGTGTTCAACATAATCAACTCAGGTAAAATTTAATCATGGTCTATGTTGAGAATTTCTTCTTATAATTTTGTACTTCTAATATAGGCAATACTTACACTTATTTCTATTAGTAGCATGTCAGAGGGTGTGGGTTCCCAGTATTTATATAGAGAGAGGAATTCCATCACCAGTCACTCTTTTCCAACTGGCATTACTTTAACTCAGGGGAAAGTGATTAGGAAGGAGCTCTAGATAGTTTTAATAGCTGTTTGTGAACCTCAGATGTAACTGAACGACTTTCTAGATTTACCTATTAAATGTCTCATGAAGCTCTACATGGATATATAATCAATTGATGGAGGTAAATAATCCTATTGAAACATTTGCTATTTATTTTTGATACAGCTGTTTTAAACAGACTGATTGGTTCCCTTTATGATTTCACCCTTGAAAGCACAAACTGTTTTGTTCTTTGTCATTGTTGCATGACATTCCATTTGGCAGTCAGCTTATTTTTAGCCAGACTATCAAAGTATTTTTCAACTGGACTGTCATTGCACTTGAACTTGGAATCTTGTAACCTGAGGAACTGCACTGGGAAAAAGAAGAAACTTCTAACAAATGGGAAATTATAAATCTAGACCAACCCAAACTTGCACTGGTAATTATTTTTATATCCTTAAATGTAACATGGTTCAGATAGTAGTTATAGATAATTAACACATAATTGGAGTATCTGTTAATTTTTACATGGAGGAAATGACAATGTATTATATGAAACTGTTGAGAAGATTATCTGAACTCAAATTATTTTTCTCTGCAAGATTTTTAAAGAAAACAGAAAATTTCTTACAAAAGTATATTAGTTGTTAGGTAAAACGTTCCTAGGAATACTGCTGAATATAGAGATTTTAGAATTATATCTTAAATATCAAGTATTTGAAAACTTTTGTCTAGGAACTAGAGATTGATATAATTAAAATGCAATAAAATCAAATGAAATAAGGCAAATATATTCTTTTATGTAAATATATTATCCAATATCAAATGGGTTCTTAATTACTACAATTCAATATGATTGCATTTTAGATATAAACATCTGTATTTTAAGCTCACAATCAGTAATTTAAGTATTGTAGAATTTAGAATAAAAACTGAGTTTTAATTACTTGTATGTTATGATCTGTGTCTGCATTTTGCAAAGCACAGCTATGAATCAGTCCCATTTGTTTTTCTTTACTAGATGAATGGAAGAAGAAAGTCAATGAATCTTATGTTATTATAATAGAAAGATTAGAAGATGACCTACGGATCAAAGAAAAAGAACTTGCAGAACTAAGGCACATATTTAGGTAAAGTTCTCAGAGTTAATTTTTCTTGGTATAAGTATCTTTATTAATTACCTTGTTTTAGATACATGTACATTTAAAAACACAACCCATAGAATCTCCGATATTACCGGGCAAGTTAGGCCTTAAAATATAAGGTTGGGGGCGCCTGGATGGCTCAGTGGTTTAAGCCTCTGCCTTCAGCTCAGGTCATGATCTCAGGGTCCTGGGATCGAGCCCCGCATCGGGCTCTCTGCTCAGCAGGGAGCCTGCTTCCCTTCCTCTCTCTCTGCCTGCCTGTCTGCCTACTTGTGATCTCTGCCTGTCAAATAAATAAATAAAATCTTTAAAAAAAAAAAAAAATATAAGGTTGCCCCTTCTTGACCATTCATATAGCCCATTTTAGAGCTATATCTCCCTAAAAAATTGACTTACATGCTTCCATTGCTAAAGTTTAAAAAGAGAGGCAAAAAGGGCTGACGTTTGAATACAAGCTGTTGCTGATCTGAGTAATCTTTCCTGGAATTAGGTCTTTTTTGTAAGCCATGCCAGCAACAAAAAGCAAGATTTCTCTTCCCAAATGATGGTAGAATATTGGCCATGCTGTTCTTTTTGAACTACTAGGATAAGTCCAATTTTAACAAACCTTCTGTTCTCTTGACATTCAGAGGCTGTCCCTTAATGGAACTGAATATGATTCTGCCCCTGAACAATCATATAACCCTGTGTAATACCGGCTTCAAGCTTTCCGTGGGTTTTGTTCATGATAACAAGAGAAAAATAATCTGGCATAGTGTCACAACCTTGGAAGACACAAAATGTTCAAAAGAGAGGGGTAGGACCCTTCTATACACAAGCAACCTTCTGGAGAAATTGAATCCAGCATTGAAAAACTAGATGCACTTTGGAGGGTCGGTGTAAGTTAGCTGCCTGACTGAGGAAACTTCCATGTGGGCCAATCAGCCATGTGGACTTTTACCTGCATTATTTATCTAATGTACTTGTGACAAAGAACTCCCTCTATTTTACTTGGAAAACGAGTGTGAAGCACTGACCAAATGACATATTTTTCACCTAAATTTCAGCTATCGTAAATATACAAAGTTCACGTAACCAGCAATTAAAGTTATACATGTATAATATAGTTTATATGAAATTGTCTGTGGATTAATAAGGCTTTTTCAGGTAATTAATTTATAATTTAGGAAATAGTTGAGACTCTGTGTTAATTTGGCCCAAAATGATAAGTCAGTATTGATACTCGTGATGAGATATCCTGGGCTGACTTTTGCAAGTACTTGAACATGATCAGTTATGGGAAAACTTTTCAAATTCCTGTAGAGATTTGACTGACACTGGTATAATAGATTTATACATACATATTTATTTTGTTAGAGAAGAGATGCAAATGTAGAATTTAATCATAAATCCTATAGTTCTTATTGACTCAGATAAATATGCTGAATGAAATGTGGTTAAGCTAAAAAGATTTTCCTTAACTTCAAGAACTCAAAAACTCATGTATTTATTTTTTTAATTTAAGAAGTACTGTGCAGGTATGTCAAGGCTAATTTAAATAGACATCCTTTTAAGGATTAAGTTTAACAATAGGCTTGAGATATAGGTTTCTCTCATACTCCCTCAACGACAGACCATTGTTTTTAACAGCTTCTGCTATAGCTGATTTTTCCTACATTTCCACTATATGATTAATGTGACCTCCTTTTTACTAATTAGTATTAGGGTGAGAAGCAGGAAACAGTGTCAGGAAGAATATAGTTCAGAATTTATTGTGCTAACTATATTCAAGTTGTTATTCCAGACCCATCAAATACAAGACATTTGGTAATTCTCACCATGACTCTGTGTGATAAATATGAATTCTGATGGATGATAAACTAAGGACTAGAGACATAGTATCTTATCAAGATCGTATGATTAGTAAGTGCTGGAACTCTAATTTGTAGCAAGGTCAGCTGACTACTGAGAGAGGTCTTCCTACTAGTACCATGGAAAGTCTAGAGGAGTCAAGAAGAAAAAATGTCTTGACCATTTTGTCTAAGTTGAGTAAGAAAGTTATGTCACTCAGTGTAATGATTTTACAGTGATGCATAGTTTTAAACCCAGTTTCTTTTATTTACAAACTATGTAAACTTGGATATGTTGTTTAATTTTGTTGAGCCTCCTTTGCATCTGTAAATGAGGTTAATAATAAGCTCACAAGGTATTTGCAAAATAGTACTGAGTTGAGGGCCTAACACACAGTAGATGTGGAATAATTGGAAGTTTCTATTATCATGATTGGATAAATAGGGGCAGATAGACTGAAAACTTTATTATCTAGTGGAAGAAACATAGTTTTTTTAGAAGTAAGAAAGTTAGGATTAAATGTTTTAATATGAAAATATTAAATGTTTTAATATGTTTTCAAAAGTAAAAATGTGAAATGTTAGAATAATTCAAGATGATGCCAAAACCTGAAATCTAACTTTTAAAGATTGTGATCAAAAGGGATTTGGCGACAGTACTAGAAGGCTCATCAAAATAGATGTCAATTTTCCTAAGAATAATAGTAGGGCATTGAATGGAAAAGAGGACTGGCAGCCTGGTGCTGAAGCCATTAAGGAAGTGACAGAAATGTCCCGTTAGCCAAAAGTGATAATAATGAAGCTAAGGAGAAGATTATCCCCAGTTTAGAATCATGTTTCTCCAAGGGCTAAGAGCTGCCTACAGTAGAGTAACCAACAGTGCTTGATAAAATTTTAGATTCCATGGTTCCATTCCATATCAAATGAATCAGAATCTCTGGGGATGATTTCCAGAAACCTGAATTTTTAACAAGCTCCTCAGATAACATTTTTCCATGCTAAAAATGATACTTCTCCTAAAATTTAAAAACTACTTCTAGAAAGATATTCAAGTTGCAGTGAAAACTCTGCCTGAAGTGATATTGGTGAAGGGTTAAGGAACATGAGAAGAGAAAGCAGGCAACTAGTATGGTCTACAGAGATTCAAGGGTGCAAACAAACAAACATAAACAGAGTACTCTGTCTGATTCCATTAAGACAGATAGCATCACTGGGAAAGAAAGTCAGTCATGCCGAGGACAAAGTTCTGAGGATTTTCTTTTCTCTAGAATAAAATGATGGATGACAAGGAAAAGAAAAGAATGGAGTGCTGAGAATATAAATTGTCTAACTCATTGATCCCACACCAAAATTTTAAAGCATTTAGGAAGATGAAACATAGTATTGTATGAGATTACATTTGAGTATCTAGGACATTTTGGGTATTAAATAAATGTTAGAGCCTTTTTCTTTCTCATCTTTATCCATGCCTTACATAAAGTAAGGAGTGCTTCTGTGATGAACAACTGTGTTATGCCTCATGACATCAGGCTTTCTCTAAACATATAAATAAGAGGAGAAGGGTAAAGATGTCCAAAAAGAGGTATTTAACACCAGAGTCACAGGTGGAGGATCACTGGTATAAACACATATTTCAGAGGTCTTGGGAGTTTTTATTGTTTTTGTTTGCTAACAAGTTCTTTATGGCATTCCAGGTAGATAATACATTCATTCATTAAAAGAGATTTCCACATCACTGTCCACCAAGGCTTCTGTTAGTTCACATACATGATCTCCTGGTATAGCTTTCATATACAATACAGTGTACAGGAATATAGTACTAAATTTTAAAAAGATAAAAAGAACTAAACCATTATGTTTCTTATGCCAATTTATAGCAGCTTTGGGATGAGAGTTTGGTAGAGTAAAGAAGGGGAAAGGAAATGGAATGTTCTCTCATCATCCACAATAAAGTTGCATTCACTCATAAGTTTGGACATTTGTTGAGATAATAGATGAAAGATAGGAAGAGATGAAGAAAAAGAGAAGATAGAAGAAGGAAAGACAGAAGTGGTACATTGGAATACCATTGTCTGTATTTCCTCTTCTGTGCTTTCTCTAATCTTTTTGTTTATCAATGTAATAGCACTTACTACATGGTGTTGCTTTATCCATTTCCAAGTCTGTCTAACCACTAATATATGTATTCTCTAGTGGCAGCTTCTTTGTCTTATTTAGCTTTATTTATATTTGTGTTTATTTGTAATACCTATTTGTATAGCACTTGAAAGAAAAACAAACTAACAACTTAGTGCTTGCCATGTTCTAGGCATGCTACTAGGTATTTTATTTATTTTTTTTAAAGATTTTTTATTTATTTATTTGATAGAGAGATCACAAGCTACTAGGTATTTTAATATGCATTAGCTCATATGGTCCTTACTGTATATATGTAAAGTGCTTTAGCACAATGACTGGCACATGGTAAATGCTCAAAAATTTTCGTTAAAAACTGTTCATCATTGTTTATGTTAGCAACCTTTGAGGTTGGCATTCATTGCACTTGCCATTTTATACCTAAAGAAAATGAAGTTAATCAAATTAAATTGGCTTGAACTAGGATAAACAACATGTATGATTGTACTGGGATTGTATCGACTTGTATTTAATTTCAAAATGTGTAATCTTCGTGATCTTTGTTCTCAACCTGGGAGGAGGGAAACAAATTATGGATCAAAGTTATCTTTGGAAATATTTTCATTTTCTCTATACCATTCCACAATTTTGCTATATCCTGTGTATTAGAACTACTCCTAGGGGTGGGAGTAGAAGACTATATTTTAGTTCCCCACCCCTACTCCTGGTGAAACATGTACCCCACCCTCAATGTTTGAAAAACACTCCATGATGGCCCTCCACAACTTTAAAAGCATTTCAATTAAATTATTTTGTTTCAATATGTTTTTAAGTCATTAGAAATTTTAGAACTGTGCTCTTCTAATTTAATTGTCAGAGCTACTCTTTATCTGCTTAATCTGTAATATGAAATTTGATGTCACTGAGGAGGTTGCAGAGAAGTTATATTGTTCCAATGCCATGGTATTTCAGCAATAATCAAAATAATCCTATTTTTTTTCTCATTTTAAATCTTATTTTCACATTGAATCATTATACCTTGGTTGATAATGGTAATATCCCACTTCAAAATTGATTAGGTTTGATAAATAAACAAAAATAGTCAGAAGAATGCTCTGTTCCATGGGCAAGCAGTTGTAATATTTGCATGCTAAAAGTGTTCAGAGGAGGAGAGAAGAGAGAAAAAGTATACATGCCCTTCGTGCTCATTTTCTCCCTGAAAAGTTCCTCTGGGCCCAGCTGCAGTCCATCATACCTATCCTCCAAATGAAATATCTTCCAAAATTCTACTTTTTCAAAGCTATAACCAATTATGAAATTTAGCTAATGTCAAATGAATAGCTCCAGAAATATGGCAGGCTGACCTTATCTAAAATAGTGAAATTCTGCATCAAGTTGACAAGTAGAATATTAAGAGGGAACATGTCATCTTATAGTATTAAAATAGTATGAAAGTATTATTTGGCATGTTTGGTTAGTACATCATGCTAATTAGCAATGAAACAAAACAAACCACCACAGCAACAGAAAGACAATTCACATTGTCCCAAGAATACCTACCTCTGTATTTCTTTTCTTGCTTGTCTAGGTAAAACTAGTTATGAATAAGAATTGTACAGTAATAGCTTATAAAATCCTTATGAAGCAGCTTGATCTCAATCTCTTTTTCTCTTTCAGTCTCTCTCTCCCTCTAGCTTTGCTACCTCACTAGCTCTCACTATCTTTCCTCCTTTTATCCTTACTCTATATTCTTCCCTCTCATCCCATACTGAGTCTATCTCCCCTTTCAACTTCTGATCTCCCTTCTCAAATGCAAGACAAAACAATAAAATTGTTAAAATAAGCAATATAATAATCAATATTAGTGCTTTATTAAGAATAATTATTATAGCAGCTAATGTTTATAAAAGTCTTGCAAGATCTAAGCCTCACAATAAATTATTATTGTCTCAATTTTATTATCCTTAGCTATTCTTGCTCTATCTGCAAACATTTCTGTAATTATTTATTGTATGATGAATGAATAAATATATTTCATGTTGTTAGTTTGCTGATTGGATCTCTGTGATATTAGGCAAATATGTTTCTGGGTGTTTCCTGGGCATATACCTTGAGAACAAATCTTATTGATGATTTCTTTTTGTTTCTGTTGTTTGGTGGGACAAGAATCAGAAACCACCACAAAGAACTACATAAGAATTTACATGGGGAATGAGTTGAGAAGTACTGGAGATGACGGAGAAATAGGGGCATGAGGGGCTTTCCTCCTCTCTTGAGGTCAGATCACTTGGAACACCCAGGAAATCAATCTGAGGATTAGAAGCAGGATTTCTACAGTTGGAGGAAGACAACATGGCAGGTGCAAGATGTATGGAAGTGAATTGGGGGAGAGGAAAGCTGCCAGGCTGCAAAGGGGAGGGAACAATTACCACAGGAGAAAAAAGGGAGAGAAGAAGAGAAGGGTTGAGAGAGTGTGGTGTTGGGTTTGCACAAGAAGAAAACCTCTCAGACCACAGCCTGGTGAGTTGGGGGAACTGGGTGATGCAAGTTTTTTACAAACATTGAATATAGCTCAGACTCTGAGCTTTTGGAAAGTTTGTGACTTTTGCGAGAGAGTTGTGGTAGCATGTGCTCCTGGAGAGTAGAACATCTCTGGCCCAGGAGCTTGAACAAAGTGCAGTAGGAGTCTCAGAGGTCTCACTGGGAGAAACTGTTCCCCTTCCTGGAGTACATTTTGAAGAAAGTTTATATCCTCTCCAAGGACAAAAGACACTGCAGGCACCAGCAAATGGTCTTTCATTGGCAGCAAACAAGTGTGCACAGAGGCCGGATAACCTGGTTGCTGCTTTTCATGTTGCCAAAGCATAGAATCAGCACACTGCACAGGTGAAAAACTCTTTTTCTGGGACAAAGAGCACTAGTCAGAGAGCAGCAAGCCTCCAACCCAGAGGATGAAGCAGACCAGAGTGGTGCCATTACTTTAAGATTTGGAGTTTTGAATCCCAAGGCACCAGAGACAAATGCAAGACAGATGGGCGCCGGGCATGCTGTGACCCTCACCTTTGCATGAGGGCTTCCGGAACAGCGGGGGTGTGAGAGCCCCCAACTGGAGGACAGAGTGGTATGTTGCCATTTTACTCTCACTACCAATACAGCCAGGCAGCAGGGAACAACACAGTGGCCCCTAGTGGAGGTGGGAGCCGCTTTCATCAAACCCCACACCCCCTGTGCTTGGCAAGTGCTTTTTTTTCTTTACTGGGTCAGGACTAACTGTGCCAACGCAGTAGGCCTCTCCCAGAGAAGAACAACCCAGGCAGCATACCACAAACACCAAGTGTACTGATTATACAGTGCCTCACAGCGTCCCCTTCAGTTCTGATGGAAATAAGACCAGGCTGTATTTTTTGTTCTCTTATTCTTTTTTCTTTTCTTTTTTCCTTTTTTATTTTTCCCCCCTTTGGAATCAGACTTACAGTTTTTTGTTTGTAAGTTTGTTTTTTCATTTCCTTTCTCTTTCTCTTGTGTTTTTTGTTTTATTTTATTTTGTCTTGTTTTTCGGATCAGGGTTCTTTTCTTTTTTTTTATCCCCTCCCTTTTTTTTTTTCTTTGGAATCAGGCTTATAGTTTTTTTGATTGTCTCTTTGTTTTGTTTTTTTTTTCTTTTTTTTTTAAATTTTCTCTTATTTGAGGATGAAGCTTTTTTTTTTTTCCTCTTTCTTTCTTTCCAGACTTCTTTCAACAAACAAATCAAAACACACCTACATGAAGGTCAAATAGTCCCCACTGCAAGCAAAGAGAATCTCTGCAAAGGACAGCTAGTGGGAAAAAACTAGCAGCAGCACTGTCTACAGAGACCTGGCAGGCCAGAAAGGATTGGCATGATATAGTCAAACTCTAAAGTGGGAAAAATATACAGCCAAGAATAATTAATCCAGCAGCTGTTATCCAGAATAGAAAGAGAGATAAAAAGGTTCTAAGACATAAAAAGGTTCTAAGACACAAAGGTTCTAAGGAGTTTGTGAACACTACACCAACCCTTAAGAAATATTAAAGGGGACTTTGAGCAGAGAGAGAGAGAGAGACCACAAGTAACAAAGACTAGAAAGGAACAGAGACAATCTATTGGAACAGCAATGTTACAGCTAATACAATGGCACTAAATTCATATCTTTCCATAATTACCCTGAATGTAAATGGACTAACTGCTCCAACAAAGACAAGGTATCAGAATGATTAAAAAAACAAGACCCATCAGTATGCTGTTTACAAAAGACTCATTTTAGACCCAAAGACACCTCCTGATAGAGAGGGGGTGGAGAACCATCTCTTATGCTAATGGACCTCAAAGGAAAGCTGGAGTAGCCATCCTTGTATCAGACTAGATTTTAAACCAAAGACTGTAAGAAGAGATGAAGAAAGACACTATATCATAATAAAAGGGTCTATCCAACAAGAAGATCTAACAACTGTAAATACTTTTGCCCCTAACTTGGGAGCACCAAATATATACATTGAGGTAATGTAACTGAGGAATCACAAAATTCTACTCCTGAATTTAATTAATAGTATACTGTATGTTAACTAGCTTGAAGTTAAATAAAACAAAAAAAAATTTATAATCAGCTATTTGAAACCTAAATTATCAATTTGGGAAACTAGATGATCTAAAACAAATCCTTTTCTTCTTTCCCTAAATTTCAGCAAATTAATTAATTTAGAAAATGCATCTACCTATCAGAATATTTTGGATAGTAGTATGTTATTTTTGGCCAACTGTTCAAATGTGACATTTTAATTAGTTTCTAATTGTGGTCATGTCAGATATTTTCTTGAAAAGATGAGGTCATGAGAAAGAAGTATAATTGGATCATGAAACTGCATACTTTTCTGTATAAAAGGTAAAGGCTAAGAAAAGAGTTCATTATGCTACAAGAAAGAAAGTAACCTTTGGATACAGAACTACCATTTTTAATGATTAAGGACAGAATTTACTGTTAGAAATATATTCGTAATAGTGACTTCATTTTAATTAGGAACTTCATCCATACCTCAGCAAGCACTACGAACTCATTAGGATATGTTAAGTTACGGTATGACATGGCAGGTGATGAAAAATGTAAGGGAAAATTAAAAAATAAATTGAGCTTAGGGTATTAGAATACATAAGTGATGTTCAATTGACAGTGAATTTGACACACACAGTTCCTTTAGAAGAGGCACAAGAAGTGAATATGAAATATCCTTCTTAGGAATGATTGCATTAACACCTTGAATATTTTAATTACATGTTTCAAAACAGAAACATTTGACTAGAAGTTAATGGGAAGTGAGAATTAGGATTCAAATATAGCCCCAACGTAACTCATTAAAAAAATTACATTCCAGTTATTAAAGTTAAGATAAAAATTGTACTATTAAAATTACACTTGACTGTCAAATATTGTGGGAGCCTATTCTCTGTTGATTCATTTTGTTGGCATTAATAGAAGTTGCATGAGTTCAAGGAGGATATAATTCAAGAGAAGAACAAAATAACGGACAATAGTTTTGAGCAAGGAGCTCTTTAAGACTATATACCAAGTCACATATGAATGGTCAAGTCTACTTTAAGATTCAGTGAGTTAAGAATTGATTGTTGAACAAGAAGTCACTAATATAATTCATGCTTTCAATTTTACTTATGTAAACAATAGTTATTCATTTAGGATTATTCTTATTTTAAATAAAGGAATAAACTTTAGTATCTTGTATTTTTTGTTTATTCAATGTTTACTTTCTTTGCAAAGCTGATCGGGGCATTAGAAATCAGGACTAATGCTGGAGTTGTAGAATTCTATCTAGCATGCATTTATCCAGGACTAATGCACTTAAAGGATCCAGGACATATGAGTAGTTTTTTCTTTCTTTTTTTTTTTTTTTTTTGGGGGGTTTTTTTTTAAAGATTTTTTTTTTTTTAATTTATTTGACAGAGATCACAAGTAGATGGAGAGGCAGGCAGAGAGAGAGAGAGAGAGAGGGAAGCAGGCTCCCTGCTGAACAAAGAGCCCCATGCAGGACTCCATCCCAGGACCCCGGGATAATGACCTGGGCCGAAGGCAACGGCTTAACCCACTGAACCACCCAGGCGTCCCATATGAGTAGTTTTAAATCAAGTAGACTGTTGAGAACATGGCAAGGTGATTATTAAGAACAGAGGTGGGGCACACAGTTGGTGTTCAGTAGGTGTTGTGCCAGACTGATTGAATGCATCATTTGATGATAATTGATAGATCATGGAATAAGAAAGCAATTGAATCTATCTTCTCATAAAACCTTTTAGTGCAACTTTTTTTTCCTCTTGGATTTTTAAGCTCTCCCCTTTTTTCCTTTTTAGTTATTTTAATATCTCCAGTGTTGAAAATAGCCTTCCCATGATGCCCCTGGACTTACATTGCAAAATTATGATTCTAGTAGTTGCTCTGAGTAACTGACAGGTGCTAGGTGTCACAACGTCCAATCTGGTAGTCTTTTTAAAAGCATGTGAAGACAAGGTCAGACATTTTCTGGGAGCCTGGAAGAGAGTCACCATGAGCATAAAATACTTACATCTATAGAATTGTCAAAATCAGGAAATTTCGCAGGTTATCAGATGTGAGACATTGAAGAAGATCAAACTTGGTGGGAAAATTGTGCTAAAATTCTCCCAAGATTTAAACTATGCAGGGGAAGTTTTATGCTCAGTGACCTTGTTAACAATAGTAATAATAATAATGAAATAACCATTTATTGAAAACATATGTGCTAGGTACTACAGTAAGCCCTAACCTCATGCATTCTTCACAACAATACAATCTCTATGCATTATTTTAATCATTTCATAACTGAAGAAATTACAGATTGAAGAGGTTTAATGACTTGTCCAAATTGGAGGAGAGGAAAAATTTAAAAAACTACTTAAAAGGCAGAAGCAGGATAGGACTGCAATACAAGGACCAAGCTTTAAGGATTCCCTACACTGCTAAAATGATTTCCACTTTTAAAACATCAAAACATGGCAGGTATTGCTGTATAATATTAGAAATACATTGAAAAACAAATTTTCTCAAGGGTTTATTACTTCAGAGGTGCTCCCAAGCCTTTTCTTTCAGCATTTGCCATTAAGTTCATTACAGTTAGCTCAAAAGGTAATTCCTTCCCTGTTCTTCTTTTAGGCTAAAGGTTATATATTTCCTTACATTTAACAGAAGGCTTCCCTTTCCTTCCCCACCCAATACTTTGTTTTCTGTCTTTTGATCTTATTGTGTGTTTTCATTGCTGGATAAATGGAAGGACCAGGAAAGAAAAGCCAATGCAGCTCAGGGTTTCTAAATCATTGTCAATCAACATCTTCAATGGCTAGTCACAGTTTCCTTTCCCTTTTTATTTATGGACACTGATTTCCTACAGACTTTAAGAGAAAAATCCCATCCACCTAGGTTTAAAAGCAGAGTTCAGCTCTTCAGAAAACCTATGCTATTTGAAATCATAATCACCGAGAAGAACTCTGTGAATGCACTTGTAAGTGGGCTTCTGAGTGCACTTTGTTTGGTACTACCTATTAAGTTTAATTTCTGCAAGACATCTGTAATACAATTGGCTTTAAGAGTTTAGAAGCCTGACTCAGGCAAAGGCTGCATATTTCCAAGAACCATGTTATTTTGTGCAGTTACTGCACATACCATAAAATAGGAATACCATTTACAATTAGGTTCATTTTAGATAGACATTTAAAACCATAGTATTTTCATCAGAAATATTTTTTTAGCATCATTCATTGAACTGGGGGGGGAGTGCAGATAGGAGTGAGTTAAACTTTTAGCTATTTTCCCCCAAATTCTTGTCTTCTTGATCTATTATATTATTAACATTTGTAAGGATGACTCTGAGTTTATTGTACTTTTACATATAGCATTCCGAAGCAAGCTGAGGTATGTTTCTCAAGGGAATAAGCATGTCTGTGGACTTTGCAGCTGGGAAGTTGAACATGCAAACCAAGAAGTTTATGAGTATGAGGATGTTCTAGAATATTCTATGAAAACAAACTACTGGGCTTGCCATTGCTAATTAAAGTTTTCACCAAGAGAGATCCTTCAATGTCTCTAGATTTAGAGGTTCTCTCTTTTTAGCAGCACCCTGGAAATAGCACCTTTTCTTTTCTATTTTAAATATTCCAATAGCTTTTGAAGTGCTTAAGTGGGTGCCTTGAAGATAATGTCCTGAATGTGTAGTGACTTTCAAGTGTAAGTACTTTACAAATGATGTGGAAGTCTCACTCACCAAAGACTATACTATCTCACTCAAGCTGCTGGAGATTTAAATAGGCAGGAAGCCACTGGAAATTGACCTGGGAGGCCAAGGATGTGATCTTATTTCTACTGAAAAATGCCCTGGGAGTACCATCGAGGTCAAGAGGTCAAGCATTTTAGCTTTATATTCCTTTTCCAAGGGTACCTTTGGCTCTCTAGGGCCCTCCTGGGGCAAGGGTCTTTGTTCACACAAAGGCAAGGATTTTACTAATTGAATCACTAACACTACTCCTCTCCAGGGATTTTTATCATAGTACCTGATCAGAGTTTAGAGCTCTTTTATCTATGAAATCTGACCCCATCAAAGTATAAGGAAACTTTGCTTCAGGCAGAATTTGTAAAACAGCAGGGATTGTATTCCTTTCTCCAATCTCTTATCAAATGCCACTTTTTTTTCTTTTTCAAGGGAATTTCTTGACTTTCTCCATAAATATGATGTGAAATTTTGAATGCGAATGAGTTAATTTCAAATGTCTGTTTTCTATTTCTATTATACATAAATTTTATTTATTTATTTTATTATACATAAATTTTAATTCATAAAATTCCTGAAAAGTTCAAATTATACATAGAACACAAAACTATATAACGGTCCTTAATTTAAACTTGTCTCTCAAACTTTCATATTATGTTCTCTCTACTTTAAGTATTCTTCATATGGATGCATATTCAAAATTATTTTTCTAGGTACAACAAAATCCTAGAAAAGATATACTTCTGAATTTATAGTAACAGGTTTCCTTTCATAATTTTTCAACTGAAAAATAAACTAAAAGGTGAAATCTTTGGTCATATGAAAAACTTTCTTTTTCAGCTCTGATGATGCCTTCAATAAAGTCAACTTAAATTACCGCACAGAGAATGGGCTGTCTCTACTACATCTATGCTGCATTTGTGGAGGTGAGTGCTTAAAACTCAGTATTTTACAAACTAGTTATATGTATCTATGGTCAATGATTTGAGCTGCTTAATCTACAAGAGAATTCTATTCATGCTTAATTTTCTCTTTTGCTTTGTCCCTACAACCCTGATAAACTTCAGCTGAAGCAGTAACTACCAGGCAGATGTTCCCATGGATTTAGCTCTGAATTTAAGTTTCATTTTGTTTCTACCCTGAATCAAGTCACTTAATTTGCTTGAAAACTAAAAAAAAAAAAAAAAAAGAATTCAGTATTGGACATGCCAGTCAGGGATTAGGTTAAATTCAGAAGCACTTAAAGCATTCCCTAAAATACAATCATGCAATCACTTTACAATCTGCAGTAAAATATGTGTAAGGTAAGATAAATGCCGAAGATAAAATCTCAAAGTGCAGATTGATCAAAGTGAAGATTTAGAGTTTAATTGGACTTGTATTTTGTTGGTTTTGTTCATTAATGTATCCCAAGCACTGGCATATAGTAGATACTTAATAAATTTATTAATGAATGATTAATATTTACTTTGTTAATACAAACTAGTATTCACTAAACTCAGGTTTTAAATAAAAAACACTAATGCAGAGTTAAATAAAAAACTCTAATCATATTCCTTAAGCATTCCTCCCAGAACTAAACAGACTACTTAACAGATCTTCCTCCCAAATTTAAACATGCATTCCCAACCTCGGTTCCTTCTTCCAGATTTCTCTGATCTAAAGAAACTCTACTGCTAATAATGTTCTGAGGAATCCTGTGCAACTAGATTTTTATCTAAGATTTTTCACTGTTTATTAAAATGAATTTTCATGTTTTTATGTTTCAAAACCAACCAATAATGAGAGTACTACAGAAAAAGTGTAACACAATGATTTATATAAACACCACTGATACAAGGTTCTATGCATGTAATAGAAGTGTTCACTGCTAAGGAGGGCTGTCAATTAATAGAAAACTTTACAAATGACCTGCAGAACAGCAGTCTGACATTTTTTTAAAGATTTCATTTATTTATTTATTTAAGAGAGAGAGAGAGAGAGCAAGAGCCCCAGTGTGTTTGTCCAGAGGGGAGGGAAATAAACAGACTCTGTGCTAAGCATAGAGCCCAAGGCATGGCAATCCCAAGATCCTGAGATTATGACCTGAGCCAAAACCAAGAGTTAGACATTCACCACTCAACTGCCCAAGCCACCTGAGCCACCCAGGTGCCACAAGTCTGACATTTTCATACCTCAGTGTGAATTTATCATTAAGTCAAAGAGAGATTTGAAAGTCACTTGGTCTACTCCCACAAAAATTTAACCTTTTTTCACTTTTCTCTTTAAGGCAACAAGTCACATATTAGAACCCTTATGTTAAAAGGGCTTCGCCCATCTCGACTAACAAGAAATGGATTTACAGCCTTGCACTTGGCAGTTTACAAGGTACAGTATTTTTGTTCCCATAATACTGTATTACAACTTAAGATGATGTGTATCTTCAGACTGCTGCTGCCCTTTCTCCCCTTCACCCTCCTCCTCTTTTTCTTCTTCTTCTCCTCCTCCCTCTTCCTCCTCCTCCTCCTTCTTCCTCCTATTCTTCTTGTTTCTCTTCTCCTTCTTGTCCTTCTCCTTCTTGTTCTTCTTCTCTTCTTCCTCCTTTTCCTCATCCTCCTCCTTCTTCTTCTTCTCCTTCTTCTTTCTTTCTTCTCCTCCTACCTCCTCCTCCCCCTCCCTCTCTCCTTTCCTCCTCCACCTCCTCCCTTCTTCCCCTCCTCCTCCTCCTCCTCCTCCTCCTTCTTCTTCTTCTTCTTCTCCTCCTCCTCCTTCTTCTTCTTTCCCTTCTTTTTCTTCCCATTCTTCTTCTCCTCCTCCTCCTCCTCCTCCTCCTTCTTCCTCTTCTTCTTCTTCTTCTTCTTCTTCTTCTTCCTGTATGTGATGGGGAGTTGGCAAATTGGTAATCGTGAAAAACATTCAGAGTGACTAGAGCATTACATTACTAGGGGAAGCTCTTTCTCTATATTGACCTGGTATCATCTATGTACCAGGTACATACTTTGTGATACTTTCCATGTTTAACTCATTTAAGTCTCACAAGAAACTATAAGTGAATACCATTATTATCTCCAAGATTACATGGTTAGTTAATGGGTTAGCCTGGATTTGGGACCTGGCCTTCTGGTCCCTTTGCCAGAGCTTCTCACCAAGAGACCAAGTTGCCTCTGTGCAGTAGAGGATGAGGTTGTCTTTGAGAATGAAAGAAGCGCATTGAAGCTACATTTATTTTTCTGCATATTTACCTTAATTAAAAATATCTCTAGAGGCACCTGGGTGGCTCACTTAGTTAAGCATCTAACTCTTGATTTTGGCTCAGGTCATGATCTCAGGATCTTGAGATTGAGCCCTGCATGGGGCTCTGCACTGGGTGTGGAGTCTGCTTAAGATTCTCTCTCTCCCTCTCCCTCTGCCCTCCCTTCACCACTCCTCACATGGACACTCATGCAACACTCTCTCTCTCAAATAAATATATAAAATCTTAAAAAAAAAAAATACCTCTAGAGTTCCCTTTAGTTTCCTTCTTTTATTTTTCCTACTTTTTCTTCAGTTTATTTCCTTGCATCAGTCCCTGTTTCCCAGCTAATTTCAGTACTTGATCAGAAGGTAAAAATAAAACTGGATTGGAAAAACTGGGATATTCAGTATTAGCATAGATCCTGGAAATTGTCATAAATATAAATGTATAGAATATAGAAAATAAATATAAATTGTTTCTTCTCTAATCATAATACTTTAATATATAATTTTACTTACTCTATACTTATGAGTTAAGTATTATACTAGGTTTTATATACATTATTTCTTTAACTATTAATATAACTTAGTGATATGCATAATGGCATTTTTTTATAGAAAAGGAAACCGAAGGTTAAGGTTACATATCTAGTAAAGGTCAGAATGGTGATTGGAATCAAGTGCAGTTGGCTCATACTCTCAGACTGTCATTATATTGCATATTTTGTTCTTTCTTAATTTTATATGAATCTGTGACAGGATTTTATTTTTATTTCAGTTTTGTATGTGTAGGAGTTGGGAGCAGGGCAGATGTTGCTCATATCAGGATCACTTCTCACTAGGTTTCCTCCCGAGACCTTTAGAGTTTATCATGGTGAGGGGAAAGAAGCCATATTTTCCCATGATTCAAATTCACATATTCCTGTGATTCATAGTGCAGATGCTCTAATATTCATCCTTTTTTGAGCCCAGCCAATGCCTAGTCATTTTTTTTCCTGTGAGAAAGCATCAGTTATGTGCTAACTTGTTTTTAATAACTCCTAATCATCCTGTGAAACTTGAATTGAGGCTGAGCTCAGGATATGGTAAGCAGAGTCTGATCTGGCTTTTCTGCTGACTAGCAGGAGATGAAAGTAGAAAAGGTCCAAAGAATAAGAAACAACTTAAGGCAGTATGTGAAACCATGAATTCTGAATATGACTGGGGGGTTCCTTTCTATATTAGTTTGTTTTCCTAATAATATGACACAACCATAGAAATGCATTTTGAATGATTTAGTGCTACAATCTTTACAGAATTTCTTCTACTTCTGTTTATCAAAACTAAATTTCCATATTTAGAATTGCCTTTGCTCTATTTCTTCTGTTTTCATATATTTTATGGAAGGATATATGGACTAGATATTTTTTAGCAAGTTTAAACAAATTTAGAGTCTTAGGACATAAGCTAGGCAAAAATTTTGAAAAGGCTATAATAGAGTGCCTGATTATTCTACTTATTCCTTAACAAAGACAAAAACAAATTAAATTTATAATTTCCTTTAAAACACATTCATACTACCATTCATTCTACTACTGCATTAAATCTGGTTCTAATTATCCATTCCCTAACCTGCCTAAAAGAAAATCCACTTATATCATCACAATACAATGATCAAAATCAGAAAATTTAACATTGATGCAATACTATAATCTATAGTCCAGATTCAAATTTGATTATTAGTATCATTTACAAAATGTTGTTTATATTTTTCTTGTTTAGAATTGATTCCAGAATCATTCATTTTTAGTTTTCTTGTCTTGGAATCTCTTTTATCTGAAAGAAATTTCCTTGCCTTTATTTCCTTTCCTTTCCTTTCCTATCTTGATTTTAATATTTTGGTTCACACAGAACAGTTAGTTACTTATGTATATTTATTTGGATTTTTATAATTATTTCAAGTGAACCTTATTTTTTCTTACCACTCACAAAATGAATAATCTGATTTTCACATCTTTTTATTATTCACATCAGCAGCTCATTTAATCATACACCCTGGCATGCTGGGTCCAACTCAGAGCTGGGTAATTTTTACCAGTAGGGCAACTCTGCTTTCATTAATAATAATGGAACAGGTGTTTTGTTTTTTAATTCCATGTGGCTGGTTAGCACTCATCTTACTTGTTTTGTTTTTGATTTGTTTTTGTTTAGTTTTTTTTTTTTAATAGGGGCTAGATTTATTGAGGTATAATTTATGTACAATAAAATTCACAATTTTAAGTGGGCAATTTGATGACTTTTAAAAATGTATATAGTCATGTACTGTCATCACAGTCATGATATAGGACTTTTTATCATTTAAAAAATTTCCTTCATACCCTCTCTGTAGTCAATTTCTTCCTTTATCCCCCTGACCTCTTGAAAACATACATGTTTTCAATCAGTATAATTTTTCCCTTTCTAGAATTTACCTAAATGCAATTCATTCAGTATGTTTTCTTTTATATATGGTTTCTGTCACTTAACAAAATACTATTGTTGTATGTTCAGTAATTCATTTATTTTATGGTGGATCTATATTCCTTTCAATGTATATAGTACCATTTGTTCAACAATTTACTTGTTATGGACAGATGACTTGTTTCCATATTTTGACTGTTATAAAGCTGCTGTTAATATTCATGTGCAGATATTTTTTGAGCATTTGTTTTTATTTCTCTTGGGCAATGTGTAGGAATGTAATTGGTGGATCATAAGTGCATGTTTATTTTATAAGAAATGCCAAGCCCTTTACTGAGTTGGTTATATCATCTTCCATTTCCATTAGCAATGTGTTTGTTTCTAATGATTATGTTATACAGTCTTGCCAACACTTGTCAATATTTTTTATTTTAACCTTTCTATTGGATATATATTAATATTTTGATTAATTTGCATTTCTGTAGTGACTAATGAAGTTGAATAGATTTTAATGTGATTATTTATCACCTTTTTTTTTGCTGTAGTGTCTTTTCAAATCTTTATCCCATTTTAAAATTTGGTTTATTGTTTTCCTGAATTATAATAAAAGATGGGTTTTATATATTTGGATATGGGTCCTTTGTTGGATATACATTTTGCAAAATTTTCCCATCTGTGGCTTGCCTTTTCATTTTCTTATAGCAAAACATATATGCCTTATTTCTTAACTGATTTGTGATTACATTATAGATCTTCAATAAACACATGTACTATCTATTAATATCAGACTATTTCACTTTAAACAACCATCCATAGTATGATGCCACTTTATCTTCATTCTTTATACTATTGTTGTCTTATACATTATATCTACATGTGTTATAAATTCCAATATATTGTTAGAATTTTTGTGATAAATACTTCATATCCTTTAGAGAAAATATATTTAATTTTTAGCCCATTGTTTATAATAAACCTATGTATGATTTTCTCTGTACAGTGCTATTTAGAGTCCATTGAGCTTCATAAATCTGTAAGTTTATGCTTTCATCAATTTCAGAAATTTTGATCATTATTTTTTCAAATATGTATGTTAGAATGTTTGGTAATCTTCCACACTCTGTTCGTTTTCTTCAAGTTCAAAAATGATTCCTCTGCCATCTCCCATCTGATGATAATCTACTAAGAGCTATTCATTTCAGATACCATATTTTTCAGGTCTAGGATTTCCCTTGATGTTAAAATATAATTTCAATTTCTTTTCTATGTTTACCCATCTGTTCCTTTGCTTTTCCATATTTTCCTTTAAATTCTTGAATCTATCATTAATGACTGTTTTAAATCCCTTATCTGTTGTCTCTAATATCTGGATTACCCCATTGTTTATTTCTATTGGATGTTTTTTCTCTTGACTGTATATTACATTTTCCAGTTTTTTCACATATTTTTAAATTTTTTATTGGATGTTAAACATTATGTGTTATTTGTTACAATAAATCATCATGTTATCTTCCTTTAAAGGTGTTGAGTTTTGTTTTGTTTTGTTTTTGGAAGGCAGTTCCATTTCACCTAGTCAATCTTGATTTGATTTTTTGTGAGGTTGGGTCTATTTGAGTTTCAAACTTAGCCTAAAAGCATACCTCCTACTCTAGGATGTGGTCCTTACTCCTGAATATGGTTCTTACTCCAAAGGTGTGGATTTTTGATATCTTACCTGATTGCCCAAGTCACTTAGTAAAGTCTCCATTATGGTTTCTGGAACTCCAAAATGTCCTATTATTCCATGATCTCTTCTATAATTACCATATACTTTCCAGCCATAAATCAGTGATCTTATCTACTAAAGAGTGTCTCTGTTTCTGCACAGTTCAACTCAAAAATCCATAGTGAATCTCAATGCAGATGTCTATAGTCCTCTCTTTGTGTAGTTGCTTCTTCTGCTACAGTTACCCTGTTAACAAATTGCAGTCATTTTATAATCCCAGAAATTTAATCTCGATTGTTAACTCATTATGATTGCCCTTTCACTTTCTCTTCTGTGGCAGAGAAATATCTCAGGCAGAAAGTGAGAGCACTCATGGAATATTGTGGAGGCTTACCTTATGTCTTTCCCTTCTTCCAAAGATCACAGTCTTTTGTTAATGTTCTTCAGTGACTTAGAACAGTTGTGTCATGTATTTTGTTCCATCTTATATATTTGACTTGTCAGTGGGGGAAATCTGTACATGTTATTTAGTCATGTCCCCATCTATTTTTAGATTACTTCCAAAATGATCTGCATAAGGCACAAATCTGTAATGCCAATGTTCTGTTTAAAAATTACTGTTGTTATCCCTTACCTACATAATAAAATTCAGGCTCCTAAATAAGATATTCAAGATCCCTTAATTCACAATTTTGCTGGAATCACTTTTCAGACTTTCTTATGATCACTGCTCTTCCAATCTAATGGTTTTCAAATTTAATATGCATAAGAATTATATGGTAACTACATGTTTAAAATGGATATTTCTCTCCACATCTCACTTCAATGAAATTTTGTACATACAGAATATGCTGGGAACCTAAAATTTTAACAAATAACCTAGGCAATTTTGATGTAAGCAGTTTTTTGATGTAAACTATATGATAAGGATCATTGTTCAAGTCTTGCAACTCAAATTGTGGTAAGAAGACCAGAAGCTCCTGCCTCAAATGAGAGATTTTTAGAAATGCAGAACCTCATTCCCTATCCTACCCCTAACCAACAAGAATGAGTTTTTGTTTTTTGTTCTTAATCCCAGCTAACTGTTTTACATACTAAAGTTTGTAAAGCACTGTTCTAGATTACTTCATTCTTTAGGACAAGCATTTTTCATACTCCAGTGTTTTTATTCTTATTATTTCTTCTGCTTAAATATATTTTGATTTCTTTATTTCTTAAGAGATTATTACATATTTGAAAACAAGATAAATTGAGCTCCCTCAAGGCTTCTTGAACTCCCAAGCAGATTTTATTATACTCTCTTTGGGGTTTCAATTACAAATTCACATTGTTTTATATTACAGTACTTACAGTTATTTATTTGGGTATTTCATATGTTTTGTGAACTTGTAGCATTGGGAGCAAGTCTTTTTCTTTAATTACTCAGTGTGTAAGGACCTATAAAAGATCCTTGATAAATAGTCTTGAGAAATTAATGTGTATCCAAGCATTAGCACAAATAATACTTGATATTGATTGATATAATATACCTTAATAAAGGCTGTCAGCTTAGGAGCTAGACTATTTATTTCCATATCTCAGTTCTGAGACTTACTAGCTATGCATCTTTAAACAAATTACTCTCTCCCTCAGTCTCTGAAATGGAGGAAATAGAATAGCATATTTTATTGAGTGGTTTATAGTTTTAAAAAGGACAAACCATACACAGTACTTAGTGAAATACCTAGCATGTAGCATGTACTCGGTTAAAAGTTAATTATTGTTGTTGAACTTTCATTTCAAACAAATATTTATTGAAGAACTAATGTTCAGCCATTTTAAAAAAAGATTTATTTACTTATTGATTGATTGATTTGAGAGAGAGAGAGAGAGCACACACGTGCCAGCCCATGAGCATGGGGGCACAAGGGGAAGGAGAGGAGGAGACAGAATCCCAAGCAGACTCCATGCTGAGCACATAGCCCAACACAAGGCTTATCTCACAACCTGAGATCATGACCTGAGCCAAGACCGAGTCAGAAGTTTAACTGACTGAACACTCAGGTGCCCCTACTGTTCAGCCATTTTATACTGAAAACAAACAAAAAGGATCACATCTTCTGGATTATAACATTCTAAAGAGATGAGAATATATAATCCTAAAAACATCAAAGTAGTGAAGTCTACACTTAGATCAATGGATTCCAAGTTTTTTTATTATATGCTATGTAAAATTATCTCCCCAAATGCATATATTTGTTCAAAAATCATAATTATGAAAAAAATTATCAATAAATATTTCTAAGCAAAAATATACTCTCTGGCAGACAGTGTTAAAATTTGTTGTTATAAATCCATGTTTCATATATCCTTTTTGATAATATCAAAATATTTTTACAAACTTATTTTCAAATATGATTAGCTATGCATTAATTTTACCTGGAAATTTGGCTTACAAAAAGCTCAAATTACTAGAAAGAAAATTGCCCAGCATGCCAGCTCTGCTATTTTCCTTCCCTTCTTCTTGTATTAATGATATACATTTCTTCTGTGATTTTTTCCACAGGAATCTTTTAAAAATAATCTGCCAATTTTTTAGAAATAAATTCAGTTAAAATTAGATATTAAAATCTATACAGCCACTAAATTTAGCACACATGAGCAATAATGCATCTGTAGGTACTAAATGCTAAAGAAAAAGTGAGAAGTAACTCTCAACTTCTCTCCATTTGGAATTATAAGTATTTATTTATCATACTTTGGGTATTATATGTGACACATAACTAACTGATACATTAACTGAGACCACCAGTACAAATTTTCATGTGAAATATTAGTAAAATTTAATTCTTTTTTATAAATAAAGATAAATAGAATTTCTGATATTTTCTTTTTGTATTATTGAACACCAGGAAGTGGAAGAAGGGTCAACAGAGATAATGAGATAAAAAAGTTCAAAAGCAAATTTAGAGGACTTCCTTTGAGTACAGATACTCAGTCTAAGAGTGTTCTCTTTTTTCTTTTCTGTTTTCCAAATTTCAAACAAAGTCAAGTATTCCTGTCACACCAACCTTTAATAAGTGATATCTTTTGCAGAGGTAAATTCAGAATTGTTTCAACAAGAGGAATGTAGGTGTGAACTTTCATGAGCAGTTATTTTTATACTGATTAATGGATCCTTTCATTAGAGATGTCTGTGATGCATGAGGCAGCTCTAGTCCATTAAACTTTAATGCCTGGAACTAAATATATTTTATACTGAAGCTCTGTATACTCCCTTGCCCTAAAAGAAACCTCAATAGTCTTCAAAGACTACTGCTTTTTAACCTTTTCCTTACTCGCACAAATAGGCAATAATAATTACTGGGCTGGGTAACTTGCATTGTAAAGATACTTAAATAAGCACATTATTAAAATATATACTTACATTTGCCTGTTTCCACCCTGAGAAATCCAATCGTCTTTCCAAACCAAGGTCTGGTCTTCCTTACAGCTTGATGTGACATTTTGGGGACTATTAGACTATCTGAGCTAGATAGGGTTATATAGAAAATAATTTAGCCCAGCTATGACATCTTGCAGGTGAAGTAATTAGGTATTTCATGATTAAACATATTTGGAGATAAAATGGACTAAGATGTAAGATGAATGTTATCATAGGTCAATCTTGGGGGTGGCATTAATATTAATATATGAAATTATACTTGTAAGAATCTTGAGTTTACAAACATACATACATTATACAATTTGATCCTGTTACAACCCTATAAATGGATACAGCAGGTATTAGATTCCCTTTTTACAGGTGAAGAACACATGGTCAGGGCTTACATATGAAAGGCAAAAAATTGAGAGTAGAATATTAGGGGTGAAGGGTGACATTTTGTATTGAGAAAAGCATATGACTTAAAATCAGAAAGTCTAAGTTCAAATCCCAGTTTAGCTTTTATTTAAATGTACATTAAAAAATATATTTTATGATATGTTATGCCAGTTGAGTTCTCGAAAAGCAGGCTCTGAAAGGGATTTTGGAGTACAGGAGATTTATTTGGAAGTGACACCTGTGAAAGGCAAGGAAGGCAGTAGAATAGTCTGGGGAAGATGTCAGACCACGTTGCAGACTTACTAAAATCTTTACCAGCCCAATAGGAACTCCAGAGCAAAAATTGTCAAGCATTAGAGGAATAATGCTTGAGTGGCAATGGCTGGTTCTTTTACCAATGATGGTTCTTTTACCATCAGCTTTCCCAGTCAAGGACTAGGGACCACCTTGGAAAGATCTCACCTCTACTGCTGCAATGGATCCTTGAAAGAGCTAGCTAAGGGATGCTGCCAGCTAACCACATTCCCAGCACACTCATCTTGAAGGGAAATCTGAATAGCATATCTCTACATCTGCCAAACAATTGGAAATTCTCAGTATTTTATACCAAATGAAAAAGGGAAATTATTTTTCTCCATATGTAGTATAGCTCAATTGTGTAGATAATAATTAATAACAAAAATTATGTCAAGTGTTATGCAAAATGCATGACATTATTTGATTTAATCCTCACAACAACTCTGAGATTAGTACTGTTATGATCTCCATTATAGGGGGAAAAAAAAAAACGGCTTAAGAAGTTAGGGAACATGTCTCAAATGTAGGAAGTGGCCATTATATGCAAACACAAGCTTACTTTGCTGTGCTAGTCTGTGCTCTATCTAGTTTCATGAAGGTCCATACATGAGAAAAAGAATGGAAGGAAACGAGCATAAATAATAAAAGTGATTATATGGTGGTACTACAGGTTATAAATTGTTATTTATTCTTTTACTCTATTGTCTACATTTTCTACCATGACATGTTCTAGTTGTCTGTTGAAGCATAACAAATCACCCCAAACTTAGTCCTCTAATACAACAGTTATTTTATTATTCTTATGGATTCTCAGTTCAAGAATTCTGATAAGACACAGCAGGGATGGCTTGATTCTGCTCAACTGTATTTAGGGCCTCAGCTGATAAGCTGATAAGACATAAATGACTGGGGTACTTCATCAACCAGGGAACTGGAATCCCCTGAAGGCTTCACATATCTGGTGCTTGGGCTGGAATGACTGTAAGTCTGGCTGTAGCTGGGTCATTTGATTGGAAAGTTTGTAAATGATATGCAGCTTCTCTGTGTAACCTGGGATTCCTTATAGCCTGGCTGCCTCAAGGTAGTCAGACTTCTTACATGGTAGCTAATAGCTTCAAGAATAAGTTTTCCAGAATATAGAAGGAATATATGTTGCCTTTTATGACCTAGCCTTAGAGGAAACATAGTTTACTTCTACCACATTCTTTTGGTCAGAACCCATCTATTTGAGAAGATTATAAATGAATTAGTGCCATGTTTTAAAACCTCCAGAGGACATATTTCCATAATCAGAAGAATGTAAATTTTAGACATTAAAAATTCCGTTTATTTTTTACTCTGAAATAAATTTAGCAAAACAAACAAACAACAACAACAACAACAACAAAAACTGAGCGTGTGTGTGTGTGTGTGTGTGTGTGTGTGTGTATTTAACTTATGAGATTTGGTGGTAGAGAATCTAAGCTCTTTGACACTAATGGGTACTCATCTTGGCTTTATCTGTAGTAACAATCACAGAGCTAACAACAGGCAGGATATTAGATGCTGTGTTACAGTTTTATGCATAGTAGAAAATAGGACTGCTAACATTACAAAAAGATTTTACCTATTTACATAAATCTTTAATGGTCTATTGTATCACAAATCCACTTTTTCAAGGATTTGCTGGACAGATTTTTCCAAGCCTTACTCAACCACACATGGATTTTCTTTTGTTTAAAAATAAATAGCATACAGGAACTCCTGGGTGACACAGTAGGTTAAACATTGGACTCTTGGACTCTTGGTTGGACACTTGGTTTTGTCTCAGGTCATGCTCTCAAGGTCATGAAATCAAGCCCCACCTCTGGCTCTGCACTGAGCACAGAGTCTGCTTAAGAGTCTCTCCCTCTCCCTCTGCCCTTTGCTCCACAACTCTCTCTCTCATAAATATATAAATCTGTAAAACTGTTCAACAAGAAGATCTAAAAATTTTAAATATCTATGACCCTAACATGGGAGCAGCCAACTGTATAAACCAATTAATAGCAAAATCAAAGAAACACATCAACAATAATACAATAAAAGTAGGTGATTTTAACACCCCCTCACTGAAATGGACAGATCATCCAAGCAAAAGATAACAAAGAAATAAAGGCCTTAAATGACACACTGGACCAGATGGACATCACAGATATATTCAGAACATTCCATCCCAAAGCAACAGAATGCACATTCTTCTCTAGTGCACATGGAACTTTCTCCAGAATAGATCACATCCTGGGTCACAAATCAGGTCTCAACCAGTACCAAAAGACTGAGATCATTCCCTGCATATTTTCAGACCACAATGCTATGAAGCTAGAACTCAATCACAAGAGGAAAGTTGGAAAGAAGTCTAATACATGGAAGTTAAAGAGCATCCTACTAAAGAATGAATGTGTCAACCAGGAAATTAAAGAAGAATTGAAAAAATTCATGGAAACAAATGAAATGAAAACACAACTGTTCAAAATCTGTGGGACACAGCAAAGGGAGTCCTGAGAGGAAAGTATATAGCCATACAAGCCTTTCTCAAGAAACAAGAAAGGTCTCAAGTACACAACCTAACCCTACACCAAAAGGAGCTAGAAAAAGAACAGCAAAGAAAGCCTAACCCCAGCAGGAGAAGAGAAATCATAAAGATCAGAGCAGAAATCAATGAAATAGAAACCAAAAAAACAATAGAACAAATCAACAAAACTAGGAGCTGGTTCTTTGAAAGAATTAATAAGATTGATAAACCCCTGGCCAGACTTACCAAAAAGAAAAAAGAAAGGACCCAAGTAAATAAAATCATGAATGAAAGAGGAGAGATCACAACCAACACCAAAGAAATACAATTATAAGAATGTATTATCAGCAACTATAAACCAGCAAATTTGACAATCTGAAAGGAATGGGTGCATTTGTAGAGATATATAAACTACCACAACTGAACCAGGAAGGAACAGAAAACATGAACCGACTCATAACCAGTAAGGAGATTGAAGCAGTCATCAAAAATCTGCCAAAAAAAAAAAAAAAAAAAAAAAAAAGGAGCTCACGGCCAGATGGTTTCCCAAGGGAATTCTATCAGACACTTAAAGAAGAATTAATACCTACTTTGAAACTGCTCCAAAAAATAGAAATGGAAGGAAAACTGCCAAACTCATTTTATGAGGTCAACATTACCTTGATCCCAAAATCAGACAAAGACCCCATCAAAAAAGAGAATTACAGACCAATATCCTTGATGAACACAGATGCAAAAATTCTCACCAAAATACTAGCCAATAGGATCCAACAGTACATTAAAAGGATTATTCATCATGACCAAGTGGGATTTATTCCTGGGCTGCAAGGTTGGTTCAACATCTGTAAATCAATCAATGTGATACAATACATTAATAAAAGAAAGAACAAGAACCATATGATACTCTCAATAGATGCTGAAAAAGCACTTCACTAAGTACAGCATCCTTTCTTGATCAAAACTCTTGAAAGCGTAGGGATAGAGGGTACATTCATCAATATCATTAAAGCCATCTATGAAAAACCCACAGCGAATATCATTCTCAATGGGGAAAAACTGAGAGATTTTCCACTAAGATCAGGAACACCTCAGTGATGTCCATTATCATCACTGCTATTTAACATAGTACTAGAAGTCCTAGTCTCAGCAATCAGACAACAAAAAGAAATTAAAGACATCCAAATCAGCAAAAAAGAAGTCAAACTCTCACTCTTTGCAGATGATATGATGTTATATGTGGAAAACCCAAAAGATTCCACTCCAAATCTGCTAGAACTTGTACAGGAATTCAGTAAAGTGTCAGGATATAAAATCAATGCAAAGAAATCAGTTGCATTTCTATACACCAAAAACAAGACAGAAGAAAGAGAAATTAAGGAGTCAATCCCATTTATAATTGCACCCAAAACTATAAGATACCTAGGAATAAACCTAACCAAAGAGGCAAAGAATCTGTATTCAAAAAACTATAAAGTACTCATGAAAGAAATTGAGGAAGATGCAAAGAAATGGAAAAAGGTTCCATGCTCATGGATTGGAAGAATAAATATTGTGAAAATGTCTATGCTACCTAAAGCAATCTACACATTTAATGCAATCCCTATCAAAATACCATCAATTTTTTTCAAAGAAATGGAACAAATAATCCTAAAATTTATGTGGAACCAGAAAAGACCCCGAGTAGCTAGAGAAATGTTGAAAAAGAAAACCAAACTTGGTGGCATCACAATTCCAGATTTCAAGCTCTATTACAAGGCTGTCATCATCAAGATGATATGGTACTGGCACAAAAACAGACACATAGATCAATGGAACATAATAGAGAGCCCAGAAATAAACCGTCAACTCTCAGTTCAAATAATCTTCGACAAAGCAGGAAAGAATGTCCAATGGAAAAAAGACAGTCTCTTCAACAAATGGTGTTGGGGAAATTGGACAGCCACTTGCAGAAAAATGAAACTGGACCATTTCCTTACACCACACACGAAAATAGACTCAAAATGGATGAAGGACCTCAATGTGAGACAGGAATCTATCAAAATCCTTGAGAAGAATATAGGTAGCAACCTCTTCAACCTCAGCTGCAGCAACTTCTTCGCAGAAACATCACCAAAGGCAAGGGAAGCAAGGGCAAAAATGAACTATTGGGACTTCACCAAGATCAAAAGCTTTTGCATGGCATAGGAAACAGTCAACAAAACCAAAAGACAACTGACAGAATGGGAGAAGATATTTGCAAATGACATATCAGATAAAGGACTAGTATCCAAAATCTATAAATAACTTATCAAACTCAACTCCCAAAGCGCAAATAATCCAATCAAGAAATGGGTAGAGGACATGAACAGATATTCTGCCAAGAAGACATCCAGATGGCCAACAGACACATGAAAAAATGCTCCACATCACTCAGCATCAGGGAAATACAAATCAAAACCACAATGAGATACCACCTCGCACCAGTAAGAATGGCTAAAATTAACAAGTCAGGAAATGACAGATGCTGGTGAGGATGCAGAGAAAGGGGAACCCTCCTACACTGTTGGTGGGAATGCAAGCTGGTGCAACCACTCTGGAAAACAACAAGGAGGTTCCTCAAAAAGTTGAAAATAGAGCTACCTTGTGACCCAGCAAGTGCACTACTGGGTTTTTACCCTAAAGACACAAACGTAGTGATCCGAAGGGGCATGTGCACCCAAACGTTTATAGCAGCAATGTCCACAATAGCCAAATTATGGAAAGAACCTAGATGTCCATCAACAGATGAATGGATAAAGAAGAAGTGGTATATATATATATATATATATATATATAGCAGTGTGTGTGTATACACACACACACACACACACACACACACAATGCAGCCATCAAAAGAAATCATCAAAAGAAATCAAAAGAAAAAGCCATCATCAAAAGAAATGAAATCTTGCCATTTGCAACGACGCATATGCAACTAGAGGGTATTATGCTGAGTGAAATAAGTCAATCAGAGAATGACAATTATCATATGATCTCCCTGATATGAGAAATTTGAGAGGCAGAGTGGGAGGCTTGGGGGGGTAGGGAAGGAAAAAAATGAAACAAGATGAGATTGGAAGGCAGACAAACCGTAAGAGACTCAATCTCACAAAACAAACTGAGGGTTGCTGGGGGGATATGGAGAAGGTCGTTGCAGTATGGACATTGGGGTGGGTATGTGCTATGGTGAGTGCTGTGAAGTGTGTAAGCCTGACGATTCATAGACCTGTACCACTGGGGCAAATAATAAGTTATATTTGAATTAAAATAATTAATTTATAAAAGAGAAAATCTCTTCTGAAAAATAAAACATTTTATTTCTTCCTTTCCAATTTAGATGCTTTTATTTCTTTTTCTTGCCTATTCCAGCTAGAACTTCCAGTACTACATTGAATAAGAGTGGTGAAAGTGGCATCCTTCTCTTGTTGCTGGTATTATAGGAAAAATTTTCAAAATTTCAAAATTGAATATGATATTAGCTATAAATTTGTTATGCATGGACTTTATATGTTTAAATGTATTTCTTCTATATCCAAATTGTTAAGTTTTTATAATAAAATGATGTTGAATTTGTAAAAAAATCTTTAAAATTAACTAATTAATTAATATTATACACATTAATTCATAACAGAGGCTTATTCATCCCACACTTTAGAATGCTGCTGTGTGTTCCATTGAATACTCATGGTGTAAATTTGACTAGATCTTGCACAAGGGAAAACCTGTCAGTTCTCCAGAAGGCTATTCCCTATCCAATTCTTTAGGGTCGTTCTTTTAAAAAATTTGCCCTTAGATACTTGTTATATATTATAGAGTCCAAGCAATTAGTAAGTTCAGCTTTGTCATATTTAAAATTTATCTATGTTATTTTATATGAATGTCTGCACCACATTGCTGACTTTTTAAATTATTCCACTAGAACTCAATACTTCAGTAGAGCAGGGGAAAAATATTTGGGACTCATCAGTTAAATGCAACAAAATACTTCAAAAGTACATCCTCTCTTTGATATTGGAACTAAGGAAAGATCAACTAAAGCACCATGGATCTTCCAATGGGAAGCATGATCTTTGGAGTTGAACAGACCAGAATTTATGTCTAGCTCCAGCACTTACAATTCCTTAAGTTTCTACAAGTACTTTAAATTCTTTGAGTCTGACTACTATCAGCCATGGTAAGGGTAATAGTATTTTTCTCATAGGTAAGTTGTGAATCTGGAATAGATGATTTCAATAAAACATTTTATATGGCATTTAGCCCATAGTAAACAATTTTTAAGAAGCAATGCTTGTTTTGTTACATTCTCTTTAGCATAGCTTGGGAAGGTAAAAGTTCTATCTTTATACTATCTAGTAAAAAAAAAATTTAGGTCAATCAGAGGTCAACTTGAGAAATCTAAACAAGATATGAAAGAATAGTACTTCAGACTGACCTCACCATTTGACTATTCTGAAGAAATCATGACATACTTTCTCTTACATTCCACAAATTTTGGCCAAATAAGAAAAAAATATAAAGATAGTTGAGAAAAGGATGGATGTGCATTACTAGAATCTGCCTGATAAGTATTTCATATATTCCATTGCTTTACATGTAATTATTTTAACATAGCCTAGTACAGAGCTTGTCATATTAATAGATATTTGTTGATAAAGAGTATAGTATCCATCTCTTTGTGGATTTTACAAGTTCTTCATATATTAAATATACAAACCACTTGTAAGTGTTATATATTGTGAATAGTTCTCCAATTTGTCATTTATCTTATTGTACTTTTAATACTTTTATTTGATTAAGTTTATCATGTTTTCCTTCTATTTTAAAAAGTGACTTTGTGCTTACAAAGACTTTCTCCATTTCCCTGAATTTAAATGCCTACCCATCTGCAAGGAAAAATGTTTTAAGGTGGTATCTTTTTATTTACCTCAGAGACTTTAGCCCTTACCTGTCTTTAGTCCTCACCATTTAAAAATAATAGTTATTCATGATGTTGGAGTTAATTCCTGTGAATTACTTTTTTTTTTTTCCTGGAGGAAGCAGAACTGACAGACATTTCCTATTTCCAGTAATGCTTCAGAGTTTTCCTATTTTTAATATTTTGACTAATTCAGGGAGTAACTAATGAAGCAGAGGACATGAAGTTGTAGGGAGAAGGTAAAGACAAAGGAAAAACAGGAGTTAGATGATGGAGTCAACTCACTTTCTTATTTGGAAGTTTTCACTAAGGACCGAACTGAACCCCAGTCTTCTATGTCCAATGACAATGAGTTTATTGAGCATTACTTTGCCAGGTACCTTCCAAGTACTTTGAATGTATTTCAAGTACTTTGAATGTATTATCACATCAGTTGTGAATGCATAGTTTGTATGTGTATCACATCAGGACATACAGTTACTTTCCCCTTTATTTATAACCAAGGAACTTAGTATAAAGGAGTTATGCAACTTGCTCCAGTGACATAGTCATTAACAGAGCTGGGGTTCTAACTTAGGGAGGTAATTCAAGTACCCACAGTCTTAACCCTAAGGATCTCATGTAAGGATCTCAAACTTTACATGTGAAAAATAAAATATTTTATTTCTACCTCAAAAACCATCTTCCTGATTCTTCGCTAACTCATTATCATGTCATTCTCCTGCCAGCTATTGTACTTGGGAAAAATTCAAACACCAAATACCCTGACCTACAAGACCCTATAAGATCAGATGTCTTAGACCTCCTCTTGAACACTACTTTTCCTTTCTTTATTTTTAACTTTCTACAACACACTGGCCTTCAAACATACTAAGTTTTTTTCCATTTTAGGAAATTATGTGTTTCACACTTAGCTGCTCCTTAATCTTCAGTGGCTATCCTTGAAATTGTGGCTTGGATTTCTCTTTTTTGCCATTTACCATTTATCTCAAAGTGTACCTTCTCAGAGAAGTAAAGCTTTCCCTGACTGCTCAATTTAAAGTAGTCACGTTATTATTTGCTAGTTTTCTAGCACACTGTCTTGTTTATTTTTGATTTTATCTCTTTTCTCTTACATATACACGGTAAAAATGTAAGTTCCATGAAAGCAGAAATTTAACTGTCTTATTCAGTGCCATGTTCCCTCTGCTCAGAACAGTTTCACATGCCATATATGTTCAAGAAGTGTTTGTTAAGTGTATGAAAGGTTTATTGAAAAAGAGAATAATGTCATCAAAACTGTGTATAAGAATAATTAATTAGTAGCAATATGGAGGCTGGGCTGCAGTAGGAAAAGGCTTGATCACAGAGACTAGTGAGAAGACTGTAAAATGGAGGGTGTTGTCAGAAATAAGAAAAAATATAGGAAATACTAGTGAGTTAGAACCAACAGAATTCTAAAACTGATTGAGTCAAAGGACTCAGTGATATTTAGAGTAAGAAAATGTCATTAATGTAAATAGGAACTACTAGGAGATGACAGATAACACTGGGAAAATTATGAATGGTATTTGCAAGAGCAATTTTTAATTTTTAATTTGAGATGTTATTGATAGGCAGGATGTATGGAATTTGGAATTTGGAATTAGAGGAATTTGGACTATAGATGAAGTTATCTGATTGTGTACGAATTGCCAAAGTTGGCATTTGGAATGAGAAAGTGTCTTGAGGCTAACTAAATTCACTTTTTGAAGGCAGACAAAAAGAGAAGGCAAGAAGAAAGAGATCATCTGACTATAGAGAGAAGAAGGACTGACATTGGATTTGGTAAACAAGGTTACCTTCTGAAACTGAATAGGTGATTTCAGGACAGTGGTGAGTCCTTCTGTTTTAGGTAGAAGAAACTAGCATGGTAATTTCTCTCAATAATATAAGGCAAGCACAAAGGGAGAAGAGATGGTATGAGAAAGAACAAAATCAATGTGCAAGGAGCATAGTGAACTCAGTTGGGATTTATGTAAGATTTGGGTATACATAGCTAGAGATTACTAAAGAAATGAATCAGAGCTGTCAGGAGTGATTATCAATAACTTTTTATGGAAGCTGAGAAAATGAAGGCAAGGACAGAGATAAAATTAGCTTAGCTTTAGTGGGAAAAAAAAAAGAATGGAGAAAACGTAAGTCTATATCTGAACAGAAGGGGCCAATGGAATGCAGAGTATGCAGAGGTAAAATTTAAATACAGAGGTAAATTTAAAATACAGGTATGCAGAGTAGAAAATTTGGAAACTATAACATTAATTTTGCTATTTAGAATTCTTTACCAAAGCTTTTTCACTTTTTTTTTTATTTATTTTTTATAAACATATAATATATTTTTATCCCCGGGGTACAGGTCTGTGAATCACCAGGTTTACACACTTAGCACATCCCTCCCCAATGTCCATAACCCCACCCCCCTCCCAAACCCCTTCCCCCCATCAACCCTCAGTTTGTTTTGTGAGATTAAGAGTCACGCATGGTTTGTCTCCCTCCCAATCCCAACTTGTTTCGTTTACTCTTCTCCTACCCCCTTAACCCCCCATGTTGCATCGCCTCTCCCTCATATCAGGGAGATCATATGATAGTTGTCTTTCTCCGATTGACTTATTTCGCTAAGCTGATACCCTCTAGTTCCATCCACGTCGTCGCAAATGGCAAGATTTCATTTCTTTTGATGGCTGCATAGTATTCCATTGTGTTTATATACCACATCTTCTTTATCCATTCATCTGTTGATGGACATCTAGGTTCTTTCCATAGTTTGGCTATTGTTGACATTGCTGCTAGAAACATTCGGGTGCACGTGCCCCTTCAGATCACTACGTTTGTATCTTTAGGGTAAATACCCAGTAGTACAATTGCTGGGTCATAGGGTAGTTCTATTTTCAACATTTTGAGGAACCTCCATGCTGTTTTCCAGAGTGGTTGCACCAGCTTGCATTCCCACCAACAGTTGTAGGAGGGTTCCCCTTCCTCCGCATCCTCGCCAACATCTGTCATTTCCAGACTTGTTAATTTTAGCCGTTCTGACTGGTGTGAGGTGGTGTCTCATTGTGGTTTTGATTTGTATTTCCCTGATGCCGAGTGATATGGAGCACTTTTTCATGTGTCTGTTGGCCATCTGGATGTCTTCTTTGCAGAAATGTCTGTTCATGTCTTCTGCCCATTTCTTGATTGGATTTTTTGTTCTTTGGGTGTTGAGTTTGATAAGTTCTTTATAGATTTTGGACACTAGCCCTTTATCTGATATGTCGTTTGCAAATATCGTCTCCATTTCTGACAGTTGTCTTTTGGTTTTGTTAACTGTTTCCTCTGCTGTGCAAAAGCTTTTGATCTTGATGAAATCCCAATAGTTCATTTTTGCCCTTGCTTCCTTTGCCTTTGGCGATGTTCCTAGGAAGATGTTGCTGTGGCTGAGGTCAAAGAGGTTGCTGCCTGTGTTCTCCTCAAGGATTTTGATGGATTCCTTTCTCACATTGAGGTCCTTCATCCATTTTGAGTCTATTTTCGTGTGTGGTGTAAGGAAATGGTCCAGTTTCATTTTTCTGCATGTGGCTGTCCAATTTCCCCAACACCATTTGTTGAAGAGGCTGTCTTTTTTCCATTGGACATTCTTTCCTGCTTTGTCGAAGATTAGTTGACCATAGAGTTGAGGGTCTATTTCTGGGCTCTCTATTCTGTTCCATTGATCTATGTGTCTGTTTTTGTGCCAGTACCATGTTGTCTTGATGATGACAGCTTTGTAATAGAGCTTGAAGTCCGGAATTGTGATGCCACCAACTTTGGCTTTCTTTTTCAATATTCCTTTGGCTATTCGAGGTCTTTTCTGGTTCCATATAAATTTTAGGATTATTTGTTCCATTTCTTTGAAAAAAATGGATGGTACTTTGATAGGAATTGCATCAAATGTATAGATTGGTTTAGGTAGCATAGACATTTTCACAATATTTATTCTTCCAATCCAGGAGCATGGAACATTTTTCCATTTCTTTGCGTCTTCCTCAATTTCTTTCATGAGTACTTTATAGTTTTCTGAGTATAGATTCTTTGCCTCTTTGGTTAGGTTTATTCCTAGGTATCTTATGGTTTTGGGTGCATTTGTAAATGGGATTGACTCCTTAATTTCTCTTTCTTCTGTCTTGTTGTTGGTGTAGAGAAATGCAATTGATTTCTGTGCATTGATTTTATATCCTGACACATTACTGAATTCCTGTACAAGTTCTAGCAGTTTTGGAGTGGAGTCTTTTGGGTTTTCCACATGTAGTATCATATCATCTGCGAAGAGTGATAGTTTGACTTCTGCTTTGCCGATTTGGATGCCTTTAATTTCCTTTTATTGTATGATTGCTGAGGCTAGGACTTCTATTACTCTGTTGAATAGCAGTGGTGATAATGGACATCCCTGCCATGTTCCTGACCTTAGCGGAAAAGCTTTCAGTTTTTCTCCATTGAGAATGATATTTGCGGTGGGTTTTTCATAGATGGCTTTGATAATATTGAGGTATATGCCCCCTATCCCTACACTTTGAAGAGTTTTGATCAGGAAGGGATGCTCTACTTTGTCAAATGCTTTTTCAGCATCTATGGAGAGTATCATATGGTTCTTGTTCTTTCTTTTATTAATGTGTTGTATCACATTGATTGATTTGCGGATGTTGAACCAACCTTGCAGCCCTGGAATAAACCCCACTTGGTCGTGGTGAATAATCCTTTTAATGTACTGTTGAATCCTATTGGCTAGTATTTTGGTGAGAAGTTTTGCATCTGTGTTCATCATGGATATTGGTCTGTAGTTCTCTTTTTTGATGGGATCCTTGTCTGGTTTGAGGATCAAGGTGATGCTGGCCCCATAAAATGAGTTTGGAAGTTTTCCTTCCATTTCTATTTTTTGGAACAGTCTCAGGAGAATAGGAATTAGTTCTTCTTTAAATGTTTGGTAGAATTCCCCCGGGAAGCCGTCTGGCCCTGGGCTTTTGTTTGTTTGGAGATTTTTGATGACTGTTTCAATCTCCTAACTGGTTATGGGTCTGTTCAGGCTTTCTATTTCTTCCTGGTTCAGTTGTGGTAGTTTATATGTCTCTAGGAATGCATCCATTTCTTCCAGATTGTCAAATTTGTTGGCATAGAGTTGCTCATAATATGTTCTTATAATTGTCTGTATTTCTTTGGTGTTAGTTGTGATCTCTCCTCTTTCATTCATGATTTTATTGATTTGGGTCCTTTCTCTTTTCTTTTTGATAAGTCTGGCCAGGGGCTTATCAATCTTATTAATTCTTTCAAAGAACCAGCTCCTAGTTTCGTTGATTTGTTCTATTGTTTTTTTGGTTTCTATTTCATTGATTTCTGCTCTGATCTTTATGATTTCTCTTCTCCTGCTGGGTTTAGGGTTTCTTTCTTTCTTGTTCTTTCTCCAGCTCCTTTAGGTGTAGGGTTAGGTTGTGTACCTGAGACCTTCCTTGGTTCTTGAGAAAGGCTTGTACCGCTATATATTTTCCTCTCAGAACTGCCTTTGTTGTGTCCCACAAGTTTTGAACCGTTGTGTTTTCATTATCATTTGTTTCCATGAATTTTTTCAATTCTTCTTTAATTTCCTGGTTGACGCATTCATTCTTTAGAAGGATGCTGTTTAGTCTCCATGTATTTGGGTTCTTTCCAAATTTCCTCTTGTGATTGAATCTAGCTTCAGAGCATTGTGGTCTGAAAATATGCAGGGAATGATCCCAATCTTTTGATACCAGTTGAGACCTGATTTAGGACCGAGGATGTGATCTATTCTGGAGAATGTTCCATGTGCACTAGAGAAGAATGTATATTCTGTTGCTTTGGGATGTAATGTTCTGAATATATCTGTGATGTCCATCTGGTCCAGTGTGTCATTTAAGGCCTTTATTTTCTTGTTGATCTTTTGCTTGGATGATCTGTCCACTTCAGTGAGGGGAGTGTTAAAGTCCCCTACTATTATTGTATTATTGTGGATGTGTTTCTTTGATTTTGTTATTAATCGGTTTATATAGTTGCCTGCTCCCACGTTAGGGGCATAGATATTTAAAATTGTTAGATCTTCTTGTTGGATAGATCCTTTGAGTATGATATAGTGTCCCTCCTCATCTCTTATTATAGTCTTTGGCTTAAAATCTAATTGATCTGATATAAGGATTGCCACTCCCGCTTTCTTCTGATGTCCATTAGCATGGTAAATTCTTTTCCACCCCCTCACTTTAAATCTGGAGGTGTCTTCGGGTTTCAAATGAGTTTCTTGTAGGCAACATATAGATGGGTTTTGTTTTTTTATCCATTCTGATACCCTGTGTCTTTTGATTGGGGCATTTAGCCCATTAACATTCAGGGTAACTATTGAGAGATATGAATTTAGTGCCATTGTATTGCCTGTAAGGTGACTGTTATTGTATATTGTTTCTGTTCCTTTCTGATCTACTACTTTTAGGGTCTCTCTTTGCTTAGAGGACCCCTTTCAATATTTCCTGTAGAGCTGGCTTGGTGTTTGCAAATTCTTTCAGTTTTTGTTTGTCCTGGAAGCTTTTTATCTCTCCTTCTATTTTCAATGATAGCCTAGCTGGATATAGTATTCTTAGCTGCATGTTTTTCTCATTTACGGCTCTGAATATGTCATGCCAGTTTTTTCTGGCCTGCCAGTTCTCTGTGGATAAGTCTGCTGCCAATCTAATATTTTTACCATTGTATGTTACATACTTCTTTTCCCGGGCTGCTTTCAGGATTTTCTCTTTGTCATTAAGACTTGTGAATTTTACTATTAGGTGTCGGGGTGTGGACCTATTCTTATTGATTTTGAGGGGAGTTCTCTGAACCTCCTGGATTTTGATGCTTGTTCCCTTTGCCATATTGGGGAAATTCTCTCCAATAATTCTCTCCAATATACCTTCTGCTCCCCTCTCTCTTTCTTCTTCTTCTGGAATCCCAATTATTCTAGTGTTGTTTCGTCTTATGGTGTCACTTATCTCTCGAATTCTACCCTCATGGTCCAGGAGCTGTTTGTCCCTCTTTTGCTCAGCTTCTTTATTCTCTGTCATTTGGTCTTCTATATCGCTATTTCTTTCTTCTGCCTCATTTATCCTAGCAGTGAGAGCCTCCATTTTTTATTGCACCTCATTAATAGCTTTTTTGCTTTCAACTTGGTTAGATTTTAGTTCTTTTATTTCTCCAGAAAGGGCTTTTATATCTCCCGAGAGGGTTTCTCTAATATCTTCCATGCCTTTTTAGAGCCCGGCTAGAACCTTGAGAATTGTCATTCTGAATTCTAGATCTGACATATTACCAATGTTTGTATTGATTAGGTCCCTAGCCTTTGGTACTGCCTCTTGTTCTTTTTTTTGTGGTGAATTTTTCCGCCTTGTCATTTTGTACAGATAAAAGTAATGAAGGAGCAAGTAAGATACTAAAAGGGTGGCAACAACCCCAGGAAAATATGTTTTAACCAAATCCGAAGAGATTCCAAATCGTGAGGGGGGAGAAAGGGGATAAAAAGAGGTTCAGAAAGAAAAAAAAAAAAGAAACAATTAAAAAAAGAAAACGAATAAAGAAAAAATATAAAAAAGAAAAATATATATATATTAGATAAACTATTTAAAAACGTTAAAAAGAAAAGGGTAAAATTAAAAAAAAATTTAGCTGAAGAAGAGAAAAAATAAACTGAAAAAGAAAAAAAATTAAATTAATTGCACGGCTAAAGAATCATGGGGAGAAAGCCATGAGTTCTGTGCTTTGCTTTCTCCTCCTCTGGAATTCCGCTGCTCTCCTTGGTATTGAAACTGCACTCCTTGGTAGGTGAACTTGGTCCTGGCTGGATTTCTTGTTGATCTTCTGGGGGAGGGGCCTGTTGTAGTGATTCTCAAGTGTCTTTGCCCCAGGCAGAATTGCACTGCTCTTACCAGGGGCCGGGCTGTGTAATCCACTCGGGTTTGCTTTTGGGAGCTTTTGTTCCCTGAGCACTTTCCGTAGAGTTCCGGAGGACGGAAATTAAGATGGCGGCCTCCCAGTCTCAGGCCCAGGGGAGCCAAGAACCCAGGGACCCACTCCTCAGTGCGCCTTCAGAGAGCAGCACCCAATTACTCCCGTCACCCTGGCCTCCAACTGCGCTCCGAGCTGCCCGAGCCTGCGACCGGTTCAAGGTAACCCCGAGCTGAGAGCTCACTCCTCGGCTCTGTCTCTGTAGCCAGCTTCCCCATTCTAATACCTGCAAGCTCTGTGACACTCAGACACCCCTGATCCTTCTGTGTCCCTGCGGGACCTGAGGCCACGTTGACCCCGCGTGGGCTTCACCCCGGTTAAGCCTCTGGAACGATGTCCCTCATCGGAACAGACTTTTAAAAGTCCTGATTTTGTGCTCCGTTGCTCCGCCACTTGCTGGGAGCCGGCCCCTCCCCCCGCGGTCTATCTTCCCGTTGCTTTGGATTCACTTTTCCGCCAGTCCTACCTTTCAGAAAGTGGTTGATTTTCTGTTTCTAGAATTGCTGTTCTTCTTCTCTTCGATCTCCTGTTGGATTTGTAGGTGTTTGCAATCTTTAAATAAGCTATCTAGCTGATCTCCTGCTACCTGAAGTAGTCTCAGCCTGCTACTTCTCTGCCATCTTGACTCCTCCCCCGTTTTTTCACTTTTTTTATAACTTCTTTTTTCAGTTACATGTAACAAGTTTAAGAAATCAACCTTTTTTTTTTTTTAAATGAGTAGATTTTCTTAACCAACAGTATTTGAAATAATATGTTTATGGATAAGTGCAATGGCTTATCTCATGAAGACTTGACTTTCTTGCCATAGAGTGTGTTTGAGACCTCTTAAAGTATTAAAGAAGTTGTGGTTTGAATTCTTACTTAGACAAAGGGTTAAACATGTAGATCTTTTTTTGAATTCCCTTCCAATTCTGGGGTTTTATGAATATGACCATCCATATCACTCTTTTGAGTGTTCTGACTTATAAAATAAAGTATATAATAGTAATTTTTCATAGGATAACTTAGAGAAATATTTACTTTTTATTTTATTTTTTATTAACCATTTTGAAGGTCCTACCATGTACCAGGTTGAAATAAGTTAATGCATATGAAAGGTTAATTACATAATAAAATTCAGTGAATGTAAATTGCGATTAATATTTTGAAAAGTTCCCTTTTCAAATAATAGTATGCAAATAATAGTATGAGTGCAAATAATAGTGCAAATAATAGTATGAGGAAAGTAAACATCTCTTTGGTGATTGCATAAATTATTCTAACTCAAAGGCCTAAATTCTACCTCAGACATTTTCACTGTCAAAATGAGTCAAGTTAGGAAAGACACTACTGATTAATTATGTATAGGCTCATGACACTATGTGTCATTAATTATGTATAGGAGCCATGACACATATGTAGAGAAGAAGCAATTACTGAATTACCAGGAAATAGTCCACTGCAGTCAGTCCAATCATGCTGCTGCCAGAGAAAGCATATTTATTGGACTGACCTACACATACGATTGAGTTGAGTTTGCAAGAGCCTCACCATAGGTAATGTCCTTACTATCTTTCATGGTCAAGTGGTAGAGGATTGATTGAAACTGAATAGCCTTGTCATTTGTTCATACATTTCAACCATTTGAGAGCTGCTCTTTGCTGTCTCATGTGCTCTTATGCCAGAAATCACACTTAGGTTTTCTTTGAGCACCTAAACTGGCTGACAGTCAGCGAATCGATATATCCTGTTGCAGAGTGTCCAAACCTGCTATTAGTAGAAAAGTAACACTAAGGATGTGTTTCTTTACAGGACAGTGCAGAATTGATCACTTCTCTACTACACAGTGGAGCTGACATACAGCAGGTTGGGTATGGTGGCCTCACTGCCCTGCATATTGCTACAATAGCAGGTCATCTGGAGGTAAGTCTCACCTTGGTCACCTATGAAAATAGACCTGACTCTTTTGATTCTTGATCTTAACTATTTTCAAAAGCTGCTTTTCAGATTCTAGGAGTTGATTTATTTTTTAGCTACTGAACACATACGTTTATGTTGAGGACCAAGTTAAGCTATATAAATGTTCTTTTCATAGTCAATTCAGGCTGTTTTGTAACAATGTAATCAAACATCAATTAATACAAAGATGTCTGGATACACACAGGCTTTATAGAAGTGATTAAGAGCATAGATTTTGGAGTCAGACAATCACTTGCTGTGTTTACCTCAAACAAGTTACTGTCATCTCTGCTTTTTTTCGTTTATGAAATAGAAATTATAATAGGCTTATTTAATGATTAAATTAGAGAATCTATAAAAAACACTTTTCAGATTGTCTCGTGGCTTAAGAATGAAATATCATTCATTCACTTATGTATTATTTGATTTATTAAGTATCTGTTGTGCCACAGATATTGTTCTAGTTTTGAGGTGAGAGTAGTAAAAAATTAGACAAAACTCCATTTTCTTGGAATTTAGCTGTAGAGAATGAGATTGACAACAAAAGAAAACATATAATATCAGTTAGTAATATGTACTAGAAAAATAAAACAAGGTAAAATAAAGAGTGAAGAAGTGGACACCATTTAAAATAAACTACATAATGAAACTATATATAAAATATATGTGATAACACATGCAAAGACCCTATGGCAGAAAAGAATTAGTTGTGTTTCAGGGACACAAGTAAGCCAAAGTTATTAGTGTGGTATGAGCTAGAGATAAAATGATGGAGATGAGGTCAGGTGAATGTTTATAAACAAGATCAAAAAGTGTTTTTAAAGACCATGGGAAGGACTCTGGATCTTGTCTTAGATTTAATTACTAAAATATTAATTTCATACATACAAAGCACTTTGTATTATTTATTTAATCTACACACAAATCCTCATGAAATAGTTTTTAATGTCACTGCCATTTTGTAGATATAAAACCATGGCTCTTCTATAAGCCATTGTCTTTACATATTTTAAAGCCATTGAGGAAAAAAGCCATATCTGGAATCCTGGTCAGTTTACTCAAAATCCCATGATTTTCACACTGTATATTATTTGTGGTAACAACAATATCTTTATTATTAAATAATTATCTATTTCTCCCTTTTAGTCATGTTACAAGTTAAATTGTACTTTCTTTGCTAACACACACACATATACGCCAACTGTGAGCAAGCAGAGCTACATTTAAAATCATACATAAAACCTATAAAATTGGTGTGATCCACCTTCCTTAACAGCATCACTGTAAAGGGCTCTTACATTCAATAAATATTAACATATCTCATTGAGAGCAAAATAATTTCCTTCATGCTGACATTTCCACTTCTTACTAACTCTTATTTCTCCCCCAAAATAGATCTTTTTGGTGAGATTCACTGTAAATATAAGTGAATCTGTGTTACTTACAAGAGGGGAAATTTCATTAGAATCACCTAAATACCAGTGTTTTCCAAAAAAGAGAACAACTGAGGCCGGTGATAAAGTAATGTAAGGTAAACATTAAAAAGTCTGGGTGGAAGAATTGTTGAGGTAGACATTAAGTTCCAGTGAGATATATTCAATCTCTTAATGCTGGCATGATTGAGGGAGTGGGGATAGTATGGCAGAATCCTTTTTGTCTACTGCTGAGTTGATTGTATTTGTGAGGGATAGAATTACAAGTTTCAAAAGCAAAGTGGTTAAGAGCTTGGCCTCTTCATCTCCTATTCAAATAGCTTTTTTCTTGCTTTGTAAATCATGGTGTGGAAGGAAATATAATTCTACCAGCCTTAGGGCAAACTTTACCAAAATCTTTCCAGATAGGCTGCTACTCTTGTCTTGCCTTTCTTCATGGATTCTCCAACTTCCTTTTTAGCTGTTGTAAACATTTAGTGACTTTTATTGTCAATCACTGCTGGTGCATAAAGCAGGTGTATATACATTAACCTTTATTCCCTTCCTATCTAATGGACTAATTAAGGTACAAATCAGATAATAAAAGAAAATGATATTAAAAAAACCTACAAGCATCATATTCAAATGCAGAATTTTCTTCTTTGAATTATTTTTCCAAAGCTATTAATTGCAATAAATACTCACTTTTAATGTATTTTCTTTCCCCAATATTCATTTATTCATTTAATAAATATTTTTGAACCTCTACTTTTTCTATAGCATAGTGCTAGAATATGGTAATGATATAAGAAAATATGAAATACTTTTTCCTTCTAAAGCATTATAGTGTAGCTGGACACACAAAATTAATACACAGGAAAAATCATAAACAATTCAAAAGTAAAATAGGAAGGACAGAAGGGGAAAGAGCCAAAGATCAGAGTGAGTTTGGTAATTAGGAACAATTAGAAATGTGATAATTACATAGCAAGAAATGACAACACAAAATGAAAAGTGTTAAGAATTCACTGGGAATAGAGATCAACATGGACTGAAAGAGCTGGGGAAGGATTTATGAGAGAGGTTTTGAAGTTGGGCTGAACTTTAAAGAATAGTGAGAACTGGACAGAGAAAAGAGGACCCATGTCCAGAAATGGTCAGGAGAATGAGTTGAATGCATTTAGAGGAGAGTGAAAATAACGTTAGAGTCCCTACAAGTAAATTTGGATATTAGGAATGGACCAGACTAAGGAAACTGAGAATAGAAGTCCAAGGAGTTCAATTCAATAAACAATTATTGTGTATGTTTTATAACACACATGCCTAGATGGTGTGGTAGATAAAGAGATAAATAGAAGACAGAAATTCCTCCTCTTTAAAGACTCTTAATAGCCAATAGGATTTTTTTTCCCAACAGGAAATGACAAGCCATTGAGACTTTTTGAACAAGATAATGACTAAAGATTTGATAAATAACATATTGAAGAGGATTTCTTTGAACAATGTGTTTAGTATGGATTCCAGAGTGATGATATAATGATTAAACAGACAGAGATAAAAGATTGGGTAAAGGAATCAATTTGGAGGAGAAATCAATTTGCTCCAACATGTTGATCTACTGACAACATCCAAATTTTCAAGTGGAAATATTCATTAATCATTTATGATTAATACACAACATAGCAACACACAATTAATACACAACATAACAAAATACACAACTAGCTTTCAACAGAGAAATTGAGGTTTAGTGTAAGTTTTTGAAAATTATATGTGAAGAGGTGATATTTGAAACCAGGATAGCTGAAAGTTATAAAATGGGTCTAATAGATAGCGAAGCACTGAGCCCCTATCCATAGAGACTTGCAGAATTACTGAACAGCTACTGAAGGACAGAGAAGAATTGGTTATAGTGGTGTGAGGAAAACAAGGAGATATTACTATCACAGTAATTAGGAGTAGAGAGAATTTCAGTAGATAAGGATCCTGGATATCAAATGGTGTAGAAAGGACAATGAGTACAATGGGACAAAATACATACAGTTTTTATTTAGATGCTTATTTCACTCCTATTTTTCACTCTTCGTTAGCAGAGATGGTGGCAGTGGATCAGTGGGAGTTCCCTTTCATTACTAGTCACTTTCTTTTATCGCCCACCTGTCTCTGTGCAACAATAACTGATGCTAAGTCTGACAGCCCTCTTTGTCTACACATATAAAATTCAGAACCTCCATTAGTGTCTCAAGTGTGTTTGTCCTCCCATAATTGTGAATTCTATTAAATAATTTTACAATAAAATTTACATTGACTAGGCAGCTGCCTCCTTCAATAATAGAAGAGAACATGTGCTGTGGATTCCTAGACACGGTGATTGAAATTTGAGACTCAGACTTAGGTTTACCGTGCTTTGAAAAGGAAGCAAATAGTTCTTGTCCTGGGTCTTACTACTTCTCCCTGATTTATCCATCAAAAAAATACATGTGCATATGCTGCTTTATACAAGTCCCAAGATCCTGTTAGCAAACTACAAAAATGCATTAAATCCTTTTCTCCCCTTTGCATCCAGGAGACACATACATCATATGCTCCCTCAACCATGAAAATGAAAAATATTAGCTAACATTTGGTAATGCTTGATTATTCATGTGCATTTGTTATTTGGCTCTCCTGTTAGATGGCTACCATTACACTTAGTTTATCAATGAAGAAACTAAGGATTAAAGAAATTAAGTGACTCCCAAAGGACCATTCAGACAATAAATAAATGAGATGAGTAGGACTCAAATCTACTCAAATCTGTAGTCTTGTAAATAAAAGAACAATTATTCCCTCTTGACTCTTGTTTGTGTTGCTAAAACAGGCTTGCAGCCATAAGACACAGAAAATATATTCAGAAAACAAAATAAACTGAGTATCTTACTATCTAAAGCCCAGACATGGTTACATATACAATTTAAGCAACATTAATTAATTCAAGAATAACTTTATATGGTCCTTAGTATATGGGCACCAGAACCCATGGATGTATAATGCATGTATGTGGGCACACCACACACACATATACACATACACACACATCCCCAAAGTGTAAAACACTTTATGCTTAGTCAAATAACTTGTAAAAGCTGCTACACTTTGGTGTTTCATGCAGTAGTTTCTAAAGTTATCAGGAGACAAATCAATTATCTGTAGCTGTAGACAACTGTTTGAATAGCAAGCAGAAAAACATGTCTGGGATGACACAATATATAATGTATAGGGGTTGTGGAGTGTTTTATTTCTCACAGAAAGTCACAGTTTCATATACACTTTGTGCAGGTGAGAATATTATTTTTATAGCTGAATTTATTCTATCCTACCTTATCCTTTTTTCAGATTGTAAACACTTATCCAAACAGTGCTTCAGAAATGCTTCCCAGTTATTTTGAAATTTATTTCTGATTTCAAGGAAATGCAATTGATGTTGTTCCAGTTCATTCTTAACTAAATCATCTGAATGTTTCGGGAGAGAGTTTTGTTTACAGTGAAGCTTCTGATTCTCCCTAAGTTATTTCTTTTAAAATGGCTTTAGTTTTCTCCCCAAAGGCACAAACAAGTGAATGCTCAGAATTATAAAATGTGGTCTGTCTGTCTGTCTCTCTCTCTCTTAAAGAGATAATGTGCTCAGGAATTTTATAACTAAAAAGTATTGGATCTGCCTCCAGTCTAATGAATAGACAAGTCCCTTATGAACTCCATTCTGAATGAACCCTGAGTCATTTCACAGTGTGCAGCACCATTGCCTTAACTCTGATGTCTCCCAAAATTTTGCAGGCAGAGAAACAAATCCTATATGAACATCACAGGCTACTACAATTCAGGCACAGAAAGCACAACAAGGGCCAAATATACCAGTTAATGCACATTATTATAAATAATTATTTAAATATCACTCTAGTGAATGCCATGAATGATTGATAGGTATTCTAATTACCATCCTTTTTTTAAAGATTTTATTTAATGATTTCAGACAAAGAGAAAGAGTGAGTGAGAGAGAGCTTGAGCGGGGCGGGTGTGGGGGGTAGGCAGAAGGAGAAGCAGACTCCCCGCTGAGCGGGGAGATGACATGGGGCCAGATCCCAGGACCTGGGATCATGACCTGAGCTGAAGGCAGATGCTTAACAGACTGAGCCACCCAGGCGTCCCTCTAATTACCATTCTTTGGCATGAACTCTAAACTTGGTCTGAATAGTCATTTGCAGACTGTGATGCCAAAGTTTAATATACCTTCATATCAAATGGCTAAATGTGAAACTAAACCTTTATTATACACATAGTCTTGGAGAACTGAGACCTGGTTTAGAAACACCACATCTACTGTGGCATTCAAGAGTCATTTTCTCAGAAGTCAAAACTAAGAAGCTGTATGTCCTAATTACTGAATGTGCTCAGTATTACAGAATACTGTTTGTTAAAGGCAAGGAGACAGTCTCTTACTTCTTAGGCTTTTGGTCTAGAGACTAAGATCATAGATTATATATCATAATCAGTAATTTTATGGTTTCAGAAGCAGTACCTTAAGTGTGTATCAATTGTAAGATTGATAACAAGAGGACATTACCTTAAGTGTCACTTTTTTTGTACTCAAATCTTTGCCATGGGTTCAATTAACTATTATTAAACATTAAGTACTGCTTTTGGGGTGAGGTAAAAGAGCATAAGCAGGAAAAGCTTTATAGGCTAATAAAAATGTAAATGAAGTATTCATCAGCTTGCTACCATGGCAAATGATGAAAGAAACATTACCTGAGAAATTAGATTCAAAGATTATTGCTAATCAAATCAACCTGAATGAGAATTATCTTTGTAAACATTCAGCATTTTGTGTGAATTTGCCTCTCTATGGCAACCCTTCTGTGCACTGAATTTGATTCCAATAACCTAGGTACTCCCTACATTCTTTTTAAAAAAGGATAGATAGATAGATAGATAGAGATAAAGATAAGATAGATATTTATATATAAATCATGCTATGCAATGTATCAGCTAGACAGAAATAATCTCTGTGCTAGGTATCTGTGACAGTTGATAAGAAACAGCTATAGATTTCAATGCATTTGCACTTAACCTTTTTTTTTTTTTTTTTTTTTTTTTTTTTTTTTTTTTTTTTAAAGATTTTATTTATTTATTTGAGAGAGAGACAGAGAGCATGAGAGGGGAGGTTAGAGGGAGCAGACTCCCCATGGAGCAGGGACCCTGATGCGGGACTCGATCCCAGGACTCCAGGACCATGACCTGAGCCGAAGGCAGTCACTTAACCAACTGAGCCACCCAGGCGCCCCTGCACTTAACCTTTTTTAATGCCATATTCCCTACCAGGAATTTGATGGCTGAGTTATGAATCAAGATTTCTATAGCTTGCTTAAGTCACATCCCCAGAGTTTCAGAAACTGTAAGCCCCTACGACCCAGGTTGGCAGGAAATTGCTACTCTTGTTCCCTCAATTAGGAATACATGGGAAAACCAATACTTTCTACCTGTTCTTTAATATAGTAATAAAGTAGAGGTGAGTACCAACTACTTTCTCTCAGGTATGATCCATTCTGGGATGGCATTTAGGGAGTAGAGCTCTTTAAGTATTTCATCTTTTCTAAACATTGTGTAAGCTATTCTCCTGAATGGCTCTCTTTGGTGGATCTCCAAAGAACCTTTAGAAACTTTCTGAGGTCTCAATAGTGGGAGTGAGAGGCTAGAGCCCCCATGAGTGGCTCTCAACAGCTGCCCTCTGTCACAGCATCTCTCTTCTGAGGTGTCCCTCAAAGATAATTGGCACCTCTGCCTCTTTTCACTTGTTCTTTCACAACTGAGTATCAGACTAATATAGCCATTATAAAGCATGGAACTATTAAGGAAGTCACACAAAGGTTTCTGGAGTTGTTTTGAGATGCAATTCAAGTGTAACTACTTAAAGTTATCTTTAACCTTTCTGCCTTTTACTTTTTTCTGTGCCCTGAAGCAGGCTACTAGCTCCCTCAGTTCTGGGGTGAGCTGTCTCATAATTACTGCAAATTTCCACATCTGAGAAAGATCCTGGCAAGAGTTGAAGAATCATTTTCATAATTCTCTCCTGAAAACCAGACATTAAGCTATCCAGGAAATTGGGAGCGGGGGAGGGATCCAAACTAAATAAGACAAAGGGCAATGGATGCAAATCTTTTGTCCAGAGCAATCAAAGATATTACTGGTAGTGGTCAATATGTTCCTTCATTCTGTGATTCATACTGTCATTATCTTACTCTATATTCATACCATCATTATCCTACCAGACTTCCTGCAATAGCATTCTGACTTATAAGGCCTGTCTTCCAATCTTTTACAGTCTACTTTATCTTAAATTCTCCTGAGATTTTGCCAGATTCTCTAACACATGGCTTCGGTCACTCCCCTGACCAAGAAACTTGCTGACTCCAAAACACACCCCGCAGGAGATTAACTGGTGATCCAGTTCTCCTACCTTTTCAGCCATGGGTGTTCATGCTTTTCATTTATAACACACACTCTAAATTAAATGAACTATTATGCATTTATATTCCCTGTGCTTTTTATCACACTATAGTCTCTTTATAGTTTGCCTCTCCCACCCATCCTCAAAGTTCAGCTGAAATGCCACCTTCATGAAATTGCTAGATTACTCTAGCTTGATGTGTTTTCACGTTTCTAATCACCAATAGTACTTTATCTATACCTTTCTCATAGCATTTGACATTGCTTGTTTTATAAGCATGATTATTTTATTATGTCATTATATATTTTTCTTGAGCATAAGAAGTGCATGTGAAAATCTTTATGTCTCTCACAGATTCCAGTATTGTGCTTTTGCATATAGTAGGTTTTTAATAATTGTTTGTTGAATGACTAAATTAATGATTATTCAAGTGTTCTTTTACAAATCACGCAGAATGAGGAAAATGATTTCTCCTCTCAGTAGATGCACAAGAGATTATAATGATACCTTTAATAAGGAAAGCTTACAAAATCACAAGCAATTTTCATGAATAGCTTCATACAAATTTCTCTTATAAAATCTATAAAATGAAGTAAGTACACAGCCTATGTAAACAAAAATAATGATTGTTTTGTTTTTAAAATTTTCTCTCTGCCCATTCAATACATCTTTTTACGTTTTCATTTATTTATTTTTATATGTTAATATTATCTTTATTATTTTATGTTAAAACAAAATGTTTAAATAGTCAAATAGAGCTTCATTTAAGCTAGAACTTTCATTTTCTTCTCCCAGCATCTGCCCAGTACTTGTGGATTTTTTTTGTTTTTTATTTTTTAAGTTTTTATTTATATTGCAGTTGATTAACATACAGTATAATAGTAGTTTCAAGTGTACAACTCAGTGATTCAGCACTTCCATACATCACCCTGTGCTCATCACAATAAGTGCCTTCCCATTTAAAATATAAAGGAGGAATTTCGACTCGATCTAATAAGGTTTGACCCCATCAAAAGAGAGTAACAGAGTTTAAATTTATTCTACTCCACAAAAAAGAAGTCCAACATACCCATAAGGGAGAATCATTAGTCTTTTAGATCTGCATGTCTCTCTCTATGACTTGGCTGAATTTTCCTAATCTCCATTCTAAGCAGTAATGTTGTCTCCAATCTCACATGTGAATTGTGCTCTCTGGCATAAAATCAGTTACTGACTCACAGTCCTGTGCTATTTCACAGCCTCAGCACTGATAGCTTGTGAGCCATTTATGAACTGTCAAGATAAATGAAGATCTTCAGATTATTTATATCTGCTATTTTCCCCAGTAAACTTATACTTAGAGAATTACTATATGTCTAATCCCTCTCCGACTTGATTTTATATCTTTTAGCCTAATTGGTTGCCAAACTGAATATACAACTTTCCCATTGCTGATGCAAGAAGAGTGGAAATGTGTTGTTCCAATAATGAACGTGACCTGGTTTAGATGGTTTAGATGTTGGTACTCCCATTAGCAATTGTGATAATGTAAATCGTTGAAAATAAGTGGAATTATAATATAGTAAAATCCTTAGAGAATTATTTTAGTGATGTCTTATTGTTTCTATTAAGTAGTTGCTTCTAGCTTTTCTGGGTATCCCCAGGAAAGTGAGAATCTCCTGTGAATCAGGCAAATTTAGTAATTTTCAGCTAATTAAACACTCTTTAGGCACTCCCTCATATTAAGACACTAGTATGGAGTTACAGAGATGTATGGGATGCATTCTTTGCTTGAGATACTTTGCCATTCTATACTTCCTTCTTTTTGGCAAGAGACCAAGTCTGAACCCTCATTGGAACTTGTGGAATTGTTGAGATTGTGTCTAATTTAGAAAACCAAATTATTTATTTATTATTAATTGATTGATTTTTAAAGATTTTTATTTATTTATTTATTTATTTGTCAGAGAGAGAGAGAGAGAGCACACACAGGGGTAATGGCAGGCAGAGGGAGAAACAGGCTTCCCACTGAGCAAGGAGCCCTATCTGGGACTTGATCCTAGGGCCCTGGGATCATGGGTCACCAAATCTTTTAAATGAGAGTTTATTTGTTTTTCTAACGTGAACATCTTTATTGTTTTTTTTAATTTAAATTCAAATGAGAGTTTAGATAAAATTTGTTATTGAACAAACCCAGTGCCAATATGTGAATAATAAATTTACCTTTGGTGGGGTGCCTGGGTGGCTCAGTTGGTTGAACAACTAGCTCTTGATCTAAGCTTAGGTCATGGTCTCAGGGTCATGGGATCAGCACCATGATGGGCCCCATGCTCTGTGGGGAGTCTGTCCCTCTCCTTTGCTCCTCCCCCAGTGCACATGTGCACATACTCACTCACTCTCTCTAAAATAAATAAATAGGTAAATAAATAAGTTTACCTTTGATGTACTGCTGTCAAAATAATGACGAAAACTCTGTGTTTTGGGCATTAAAATTTTTCATAGGTTATGACCTAGCAAACTACCTTCTAGAAATTTATTTTATGGAAATAATAGGAAATTGGATTGCAAGAATGCTCATGTAAAATAAATGAGAAAAAAATCTAAATGCCCGGAAATAAATATTGATTAAATCAAGCTGATCCATGGATTGGGGCGCCTGGGTTGCTCAGTGGGTTGAAGCCTCTGCCTTCGGCTCAGGTCATGGTCCCAGGGTCTTGGGATCAAGCCCTGCATCGGGCTCTCTGCTCAGCAGGGAGCCTGCTTCCTCCTCTCTCTCTGCCTGCCTCTCTGACTACTTGTGATCTCTGTCTATCAAATAAATAAATAAAGTCTTAAAAAAAAAAAAAGCTGATCCATGGATATAATGGGATACTAAATAGTCATTAAACATGACATTGCACAAGTTTATAGTTACAGGAAAGAAGCTCACGCAGACTTATGAAACAATGATGTTATTTAAGCTTCATTTTACATTTAAGATTCTTTTTTTTTAGCTTAAATTATTAGTAGGCTGAATACATTTTCTTAAAAATATAACTTTACAAAATTGGCTACACAATTAATGACTAACACTTCAACCTCATTGCTACCCAAAGGTAAAATAACTACTGTTCACATTTTGATGGATGTTCTTCCAGACTTTCTCATATGTATTTTTTTTCTTCAAAAATATAATCACACTAAATGCTTCTGAAGCCTTTTTCTTATTTAAAACATACTTGGGACAGCTTTCCAATTGTGCAACACATTCTTTTATGAAACTATTTTTATTGAGAAAAGTATCATGCATATAAAAGGATATATCTATATATATATATACACTATATATATTGTATACTTACTTCATTTTATATACATATATATATAGGCTTCCTCATAAGAGCTTCATGTGACTTTTTGTGACTCTCTCTCTAGATTTATGATAACTATTCTCTTGCTTTCCTTGGTATATATATTTATGTGTATCTTTTTAATATCATGAATTATATTGTTTTGTTCTTAACATTTTTATGTTCTTGAATATTATATATGGAAATACACATTTGTTGTGACTTTTTTTATTCGACATTAAATATATAAGATCCATGTTAATTTGTGTAGCTGTGATTCACTCATTCTTCCACAATTTATTTATCCAGTTTATTCTTAATTAACATTTGAGTGATTTTAAATATTTCGATATTATAGACAATGTTGTGTGATAATTTTGTATTATTTCCTAGCATATTATCACAAGATATTCTCTAGGATATAGATCTAAGATTAGAATAGCTAGGTTGTAGAGCATGTGAATGTTGAAGGGGTTGATCTAGTTGACAGTCCCACCCAGTGTATAATTGGCTGTATGATTGTTTTCTTGCTTCATATCCTCACCAACATTAATATACTAGTTGTGTTTTTTCCTTCCAGCTGGTAGATACGGAATAGTATCACATTTTGGTTTTGATTTGTATTTATCAGCTTACTTACGATACGGAACATTTCTCACATGTATGCAGCTCTCAGTTACCTTTTTTGGTGAGGTGCCTTTGTGTATTTTTCAATTGAATGGTTAGTCTGTTTTAATTGATTCACAGAAATTATTTTCAATGTATTATGAATACTAATTTTTTTAGAAGGAGGGAAGGAGAGAGAGAGAGAGAGAGAGAGAGAGGTAGAGAGGGGCAAAGGAAGAAGAGAGAGAATCTCATATGCAGTGCAGAGTTTGAGTTTGAGTTTGCAGAACACTGAGATCATGCCCTGAGCTGAAATCAAGAGTTGGACACATCACCATCTGAGCCATCCAGGTGGCCCATGGACAATAATTTAAAAATAATAATTATACACTTATAAAAAGCTTATTATGAGCCAGGTAATGTTCTGAGCATATTGCATAAATTTTCTTGTTTCAGCTAAGGGATAAATATCATTATTAATTTTGTTTTATAAATTAGGAGATTGAGATACAGAAAGGTTAAATAACTTGACAAGGGTTATCTGTAGATCACAAAGCTAGTAAGTGAGTAAGTGATATTCTATCCTAGGTGGTATGACTATAGTCATCATCTTAATCACTATTACTAAATTATCTCTCCTTTCTCCTTTATTATATATATATATATATATTTTTTTTTAATTTTATTTATTTATTTGACAGACAGAGATCACAATTAGGCAGAGAAGCAGGCAGAGAGAGAGGGAAGTATCATGTTATAGTATATAGTTATAGTATCATGTTATCTGCAATGTGGGTCTTGATCCCAGGACCCTGGTATCAGGGCCTGAGCCAAAGGGAGAAGCTTTAACCCACTGAGCAACCCAAGCACCCCTATTATTATATATTCTACAAATATCTTCTAATTTATAGTTCATGCTTTCATATATTGCTTAAGAAACCCTGGGGTTTTGTGAAGACATTTTCTTATATTATCTTTTTTAAAGTTTGGTGGTTCGTCTTTAATATTAAGTATTTTAACCATCTAAAATTGATTCCAGATTATGGTGTGAGGTATGGATCCTACTTAATTTTTTTCTATATTCAATTGTTTTGGCAACTGTTGTTGAAAAGCTTATTTTTTCCTTACTGGTCTATAATACCAACCCTTTCATATATCAAATATCTATTTAATTGTGAATCTGCTTCTAAGACTTTATTCATTTTCATTTCATCTCATTTTGCCTTTTCATTTTGTTGATGATTTCCTGTACTGTGCTTTAATAAGTTTTTAGTTTGATGTAATTCCATTGTTTATTTTAGCTTTTATTTCACTTCTCCTGAGGAGACTGGCCCAAAGAAATATTGCTAAGACCAATGTCACAGAACGTATTGCGTATGTTTTCTTTTAGGAGTTTTATGGTTTTACATCTTACATTTAAGTCTAATCCATTTTGAATTTGTTTTTATATATGGTATAAGATAGTGGTCCTGTTTTATTCTTTTGCATGTAGCTGTCCAGCTTTTCCAATACCATTTGTTGGAGAGATTAATTGACCATATATTTGTAGGCTTTTTTCTGGGTTCTCTGTCTTATTCCAGAGATCTATATGTCTGTTTTTGTGCCGCTATCATATTGTTCTGGTTACTCCAACTTTGTAGTATGTTTTGCAGTCAGAGAGTATGATATCTTCTGCTTCATTCTACTTTCAAGATTTCTTTGCTGTTTGGGGTGTTTTATGGTTCCATACAAATTTTAGAGTTCTTTGTTTTAGTTCTGTGAAAAATGTTGTTGGTATTTTGATAAGTATTTCATTAGATCCATAGATCACTTTGGGTAGTATGGACATTTTAGTAATGTTAATTCTTATCTGTGAACATGGAATATCTTTTCGTTTATTTGTGTTGTGTTCAGTTTCTTTCATCAGTGTCTTATAATTTTTAGAATACAAGTCCTTTACCTCCTCAGTTAAATTTATTCCCAAGTATTTTTTTCCTTTTGATCCAGTTGTAAATGGGATGGTTTTATTTTCTTTTCTCAAGATTTTATTTATTTATTTGAGAGAGAGATAGTGAGAGGGAGCACAAACTGTGGGGAGAGGGAGAAGCAGGCTCCCATTGAGCAAGGAACCCAACATTGGGCTCAATCCCAGGACTTGGGATCATGACCTGAGCCAAAGGAGATGCTTAACCGACTAGACCACCGGACACCCAGAATTATTTTCTTAATTTCTTTCTTTCTTTCTTTCTTTCTTTTTTAAGAATTAATTAATTGAGAGAGAGAGAAAAAAAAATGCATGTGCAGGGTTGGGGAAGAAGGAGAAAGAGAGAATCTTAAGCAGGCTTCACACCCAGTGAAGAGCTCAGTGGGGGAACTCGATCTCACAGCCCTGAAATCATTACCTGAGCCAAAATCAGGAGTTGGGACACTTAACTGACTGACCCAACCAGGTACTCCCAATTTCTTTTTCTGGTAGCTTGTTACTAGTGTATAGGAAAGTGGCTAATTTCTCCATGTTAATTTTGTGTCTTGTCACTTTACTAAATTTGTTTTTAAGTTTTAACAGTTTTTTGATGGAGTCCTTACTGGTTTCTAAATATAGTATCATGTTATCTGCAAATAGTGAGTTTTATTTCTTCCTTTCCAGTTTGGATGCCTTTTATATCTTTTTCTTGCCTGATTGCTCTGGGTAGGATGTCTAATACTATTTTGAAAAAAAGTGGCAAAAGTAGACATTCTTGTTTTGTTTCTGGTTTCAGAGGAAAAGTTCGCAGCTTTTCACCATTGAGTGTGATGTTAGGTGTGGGTTTGTCATATATGGTCTATATTACGTTGATGTATGGTTTCTCTATTCTGACATTCTTGAGGGTTTTTAACATGAATAGATGTAGAATTTTTTTAGATGATTTTTCTGCATCTGTTGAAATGAGCATATGATTTTTATCCTTCTTTTTGTTAATGTGATATATCACATTGATTGATTTTCAGATGTTGGACCGTTTTTGCATCCTGGAATAAATCCTGCTTAAATATGGTATTTGACCCCTTTAATGGATTGTTGAATTTGTTTTTTTGTTGAGAATTTTTGTACCTATGTTCATCAGGGAGATTGGTCCATAATTTTGTGGTGTCTTTGTCTTGTTTTTTTTACCAGGGTATTGCTGGCCTCATAAAGCATTCCTCCCTCTTTAATTGGAATAAGAGGGATGGGTTCTAACTGCTCTTACCTATCTTTTCTTATCCTCAAATTTGAGTTACTTTTGTTTTTTTTTTTTTCCTAGTTTCTTAAGGTGGATACATGGCTTAATTATGCTTAGTGAAATAAGTCAATCGGAGAAAGACAACTATCATATGATCTCCCTGATATGAGGAAATGGAGATGCAATGTGGGGGGTTTGAGGGGTAGGAAAAGAATAAATGGAACAAGATGGGATCGGGAGGGAGACAAACCATAAGAGACTTTTAATGTCACAAAACAAACGGAGGGGAGTGGGGGGGAGGGGTGTAGGGAGAGGGTGGTGGCGTTATGGACATTGGGGAGGGTATGTGCTATAGTGAGTGCTGTGAAGTGTGTAAACCTGGCGATTCACAGACCTGTATCCCTGGGGATAATAATAAAAAATTCAAAAATTAAATAAATAAATAACTTGTGGGTCAATAAAGAATTCAGAGTAGAAATAAGAAAGTAGTTTGAACTGAATATTAACGAAGCATTACATATAGAAGCTTGAACAATATAGCCAAAATAGAACTTTGAAATATATACACGTAATTAGGAAATTAATGCAAATTGCAATTCAAAGCTGTCATCATCATGTTGTTTGCAATTGATTAGGAAAAAAAGGCTGAAATTAATGAGCTAAGCCATGTATCCACCTTTAAAAATTATCTTTTTTTCTTAACATATAATGTATTATTAGCCTCAGGGGTACAGTTCTGCGAATCACCAGGTTTACACACTTCACAACACTCACCATAGCACATACCCTCCCCAATGTCCATAACCCCACCACCCTCTCCCTACAACCCCATCCCCCTCAATTTGTTTTGTGACATTAAGAATCTCTTATGGTTTGTCTCCCTCCCAATCCCATCTTATTCCATGTATTCTTTTCCTACCCCTCAAACCCCCCATGTTGCATCTCTACTTCCTCATATCAGGGAGATCATATGATAGCTGTCTTTCTCCGATTGACTTATTTCACTAAACATAATACCCTTGAGTTCTATCCACGTCATTGCAAATGGCAAGATTTCATTTCTTTTGATGGCTGCATAGTATTCCATTGTGTATATATACCACATCTTCTTTATCCATTCGTCTGTTGATGGACATCTAAGTTCTTTCCATAGTTTGGCTATTGTTGACATTGCTGCTAGAAACATTCGGGTGCACGTGCCCCTTCAGATCACTACGTTTGTATCTTTAGGGTAAATACCCAGTAGTGCACTTGCTGGGTCATAAGGTAGCTCTATTTTCAACTTTTTGAGGAACCTCCTTGTTGTTTTCCAGAGTGGTTGCACCAGCTTGCATTCCCACCAACAGTGTAGGAGGGTTCCCCTTTCTCTGCATCCTCACCAGCATCTGTCATTTCCTGACTTGTTAATTTTAGCCATTCTTACTGGTGCGAGGTGGTATCTCATTGTGGTTTTGATTTGTATTTCCCTGATGCTGAGTGATGTGGAGCATTTTTTCATGTGTCTGCTGGCCATCTGGATGTCTTCTTTGCAGAATATCTGTTCATGTCCTCTACCCATTTCTCGATTGGATTATTTGTGCTTTGGGTGTTGAGTTTGGTAAGTTATTTATATATTTTGGATACTAGTCCTTTATCTGATATGTTGTTTGCAATTATCTTCTCCCATTCTGTCAGTTGTTTTTCGGTTTTGTTGACTGTTTCCTGTGCAAAAGCTTTTGATCTTGGTGAAGTCCCAATAGTTCATTTTTGCCCTTGCTTCCTTTGCCTTTGGTGATGTTTCTGGGAAGAAGTTGCTGCAACTGAGGTTGAAGAGGTTGCTGCCTGTATTCTCCTCAAGGATTTTGATGGATTCCTTTCTCACATTGAGGTCTTTCATCCATTTTGCGTCTATTTTCGTGTGTGCTGTAAGAAAATGGTCCAATTTCATTTTTCTGCATGTGGCTGTCCAATTTCCCCAACACCATTTGTTGAAGAGACTGTCTTTTTTCCATTGGACATTCTTTCCTGCTTTGTCGAAGATTAGTTGACCATAGAGTTAAGGGTCTATTTCTGGGCTCTCTATTCTGTTCCATTGATCTATGTGTCTGTTTTTGTGCCAGTACCATGCTGTCTTGATGATGACAGCTTTGTAATAGAGCTTGAAGTCCGGAATTGTGATGCCACCAACTTTGGCTTTCTTTTTCAATATTCCTTTGGCTATTCGAGGTCTTTTCTGGTTCCATATAAATTTTAGGATTATTTGTTCCATTTCTTTGAAAAAAATGGTTGGGATTTTGATAGGGATTGCATTAAATGTGTAGATTGCTTTAGGTAGCATAGACATTTTCACAATATTTGTTCTTCCAATCCATGATCATGGAACATTTTTCCATTTCTCTGTGTCTTCCTCAAATTCTTTCACGAGTACTTTATAGTTTTCTGAGTATAGATTCTTTGCCTCTTTGGTTAGGTTTATTCCTAGGTATCTTATGGTTTTGGATGCAATTGTAAATGGGATTGACTCCTTAATTTCTCTTTCTTCTGTCT